>NW_027491526.1:600000-772500 GCF_021521415.1 Bidens hawaiensis
ACCTTGGACCTTCGAGTAAGCTTTTACTTAGCCGAGTACGAGATTTTGCCTTCCGGGCACGGTTTACTTCAAAGAATCTTCTTAAGTGGATATCCGAGCAAGGTATGCTTTTTGGTGATTTCCGAGTAACATCTATTTGGCATATCCGAGTAAGGTTCACTTTGTCAAGCAGGGTTGTTCTTCAAGACCAAGTATTTTACTCTTCCGAGTAAGGTATGGTCAACCAAGTCCAAGAAGCCAAGTAATTGGAAGACCGGGCAAGGTATTATTTAATAATTATGGTCCGAGTATACTTGATGAGTTGATGGAATATCTCTAAGTTATATCGAGTAAGGTTCTGCTCGAGTAAGGTATGTACTCCCGAGTACGCCTTATCAAATAAGTTATTCAACTAACAAAGAGCCGAACAGGATCATAGAAGAACAAGGTTGCTCGTGAGGATTTGTCGAGCAAAGTTTGATAAGTCCAAGAAGATTGAAGTCTACTCGGTGAATATTTTACTTGGTAAAATATTCTCTAAGTAAAGTCTACCCGGAAACTGATTCCGAGTACACTTCTATGTTTACCAAGTCTGAATGAAGGCCGAGTACACTGCGTACTCGGAGACTGAAGTTTAATGAAAAGCTTACCCGGAAGACTTGTTTTACACTTAGTATATTTTTGAATATGTAAATTGAGTATGTACTATCGGATAGGGTTTCTAGAAGGAATGACAGCCTGTCATAGGTTGGCAGGGCTATAAATAGAATAATTAGGGCACGCCGCCAGAGACACGAAATAGACAGAATATACGAGTGGATAAGACCGACACATTAATTAAGAGAATATTGTGTGTGTGACGGCTGTCCTAGGATTCCTCCTAAACCCTAAATCGATTATCCATTTGTATGATTAACGTTATATAAATGGAAATCTTTTGAGTGAATCCTTCGTGTGTCCTCGTATTTTGAATATTCATTGCAACCGTATGTTTGTTATTGATTCCGCCTTTAACAAACGGTCATCTTTCTAAACTTAGTAACTCGTCATTAACTCTCTTGTCAACACGATTAATTTTGTGTGAGTTATGACATGATTGATTAAGATCCGATTCTAAGCGCGACCTGACACCATGGATCGATACTTGGTTCTTACCAATACTATTCTACATATACGATAGGTACACTTGCCTATTTTGTGTGTGTTTAGTCTTTGTAGAAATCACTTTTATAAATTTAAAACACGATCTTGTGCAAAAGCTAAATGTCCAATCTATCATATTTGATACAAGCTACACAGCATGCATCAAGTTTTTGGCGCCGTTGTCGGGGACACAGTACGTTTCTAAGAACGATCCAAGTTTTAATTTAATCATTGTTTATAGTTGTACAAATTTTTAACTTCTATTTCACTTTATTTTTAAATTTTACTAAATACTAAAATATAATTTTATGGCTAGCCTACTTTTTACCTTTATTTACCTTAACTTTACTCTAGTTTAATTAAGACCTTAGTTTAGTTTAGTTAAAAATAGCGTAGCATAACTCGTAGTTTAATACTAGACTAACCTTTTAGACTAACTTTAGCTAACTTTTGCCTTAGTGTTTAATTTTGATTTAGTCCCATGTATGTCCTCTACTTTTGAGCCTGAGCTTGTTTCTCCAATTTCTGAACCGGAACGACTCTTTCGCCGACGAACTCGTAAACGGACTACAGAAACCGCAGAAGCAATCAAAGACGAATCAGTAGACGCCACCACATCAGGAGAAAATCAAACCGAAGAAATAATGGCGGCCCAGAACAATGAGCCGAACATGAGCCAGTATGCCAAGCCAACTCTTGAAGGCTACGGCAATGGAGTGGCTTCACCCGAAATCACCGAAAATTTCGAAATCAAATCAAGCACCATTCATATGGTGAAAATTCAGTTCAATTTCATGGTCTCCTCAACGAAGACCCTCTTTCTCACATATCTCGATTCTTACGAATCTGCGGAACCTTTAAATCCAAAACTGTTCAGAAGATCAAATCAAGCTTAAACTCTTTCTGTTCTCTCTAAGGGGCCAAGCCCTAGAATGGATAGAATCTCTTTCCTCTGGTTCCATTACCACTTGGGACCAGATGATTAAACAGTTTCTCCTCAAATATTTTCCGCCCGACAAAACTGCCAAATACCGAGCCAGCATTACCGGATTCCGGACCGATGATGAATCGTTACACGCAGCATGGGAAAGATACAAAAGTCTTTTAAGAAGATGCCCACATCATGGACTGAGCGTATGGTTACAAGTTCAAACTTTCTTTGACGCACAATCCAGTCAAAACAAACAGGCTATCGACTAGATCGCTGGTGGAGACCTGGGATCCAAATCACCTAACGACGCATTTGAAGTCCTGGAGAAGACCGCAAAGAAGAGTTTCGCTTACAACCCACCAAGATCTACACCTACCCATAAAGGAATACACCACGTTGATTCCAACACCTTTGTCACAGCACATCTTGAAGCTCTTTCTAAAAAATTCGAACAACTTCAAGTCGAGCTATCAAAAAACAGACTCACCTGTGACACTTGTGGAGGAAATCATAAGATGAGTGACTGTAAACAAGTCATTATGGCCATGGAAGAAGTCGATTTCATCGCTCGACAGAACAACGCTTTCAGCAATAACTACAACCCAGGTTGGAGAAACCATCCAAACTTCAGCTGGAAAGACGGAGGTAACACTCAACACCTACCAAGATTCGAAAAGAGACCGATGAATCAATCCTTCCAACCTAAAACTCAATACCAAGACCAAAGCTCGAGTAACCATCAAAACCCGAGCTACTCAAAGATCGAAGAAATGTTAATCCAATTAATGACCAAAACAAATGAAGCAGAAAAGAAAGCCGACTCAAGAGCTGTTGATATTAGCGGAGTATTATTAAAACATGAAGCCGATCTCAAAAGTCAACAAGCATCACTTCAGAACTTAGAAACCCAAATCGGACAAATTGCCCGACAATTATCCGAAAGACCACCTGGCGCCCTTCCAAGCAACACAATCACCAACCCGAATGCAACAGCTAACGCCGTTACATTACGAAGCGGTACGACCACTGTTGTCTCACCAACCTCAGAACCAGTTATGGAGAAGAAGTCACCTGATGAAACGCAGGAAAGGCTAACCCCAACAAGCATAATCCAACCTAAGGAGCCAGTCCGAACTTATGTTCCACCTATTCCATACCCTGGAAGACTGAAGCAGGAGCGATTGGAAGCCCAGTATGGGAAGTTTCTAGAACTCTTTAAACAACTCCATATCAACATCCCTTTTGTCGAAGCTATTGCTCAGATGCCAAAATATGCCAAGTTTCTCAAAGAAGTGTTAACAAACAAAAGGAAGCTGGAGGAACTCTCGCATGTCACCCTAAGTGAAGAATGTTCAGCTGTCCTCCAAAGCAAGCTACCAACAAAGATGACCGATCCAGGGAGCTTTACTATCCCTTGTCTCATAGGAAATTTATCTGTTAGCAATGCCCTGGCTGACTTAGGAGCTAGTATTAATTTAATGCCTTATGCGGTTTTTGCAAAACTAGGGATAGGAAAACCAAAGCCCACCCGCATGAGCATTCAGTTAGCTGACCGATCCGTTAAATATCCTAGGGGCATTGTTGAAAACATGCTTGTCAAAATTGACAAATTTATTTTCCCAGTAGATTTTGTGATTCTAGACATGGAGGAAGACAAAAGTGTACCTCTAATTTTAGGTAGACCCTTTTTAGCCACCGCAAAGGCTATCATTGATGTTTGCACCGGTAAACTCACTCTCAGGGTCAATGACGAGGTAATCACTTTTGACATAGGAAAATCTATGCAATATCCGCAACAACACGATGACACCTTATATTGTGTTGACATCATAGACTCCATCGTAAGTTTCTATATGCGAGATTCCTCCATTAATACTCCCATAGAAACACAAGTCTTAGACAAAACACTCAACAAACCCATTTTAGAAAACGAAAATCTCAACAACAATTACCAAGAAGAATCAGAAATAATATGCGAAATCAGTGAAAATAATGAAAAATCAAAACCATCAATTGAAGAACCACAAGCCTTAGAGTTAAAAGAACTACCAAACCATCTCGAATACGTCTTTCTAGAAAAAGACTCTCAACTCCCAGTAATTATTTCATCTCACCTTTCCAAAGAAGAGAAAGACGAACTTCTTAAGGTTCTCAAAAACCATAAGAAGGCTATCGCATGGAAGATCATGGATATCAAGGGCATCAGTCCCTCCTTTTGTACTCACAAAATCCTCATGGAAGAAGAATACAAACCCGTGGTCCAACATCAAAGACGTCTCAATCCTAACATGCAAGATGTGGTGAAGAAGGAAGTAATCAAACTGCTTGATGCCGGATTAATCTACCCAATCTCAGACTCACCTTGGGTAAGTCCCGTTCAGGTAGTACCAAGAAGGGAGGAATGACGGTCGTAATGAACGAGAAGGACGAACTAATACCCATGAGAACCATCATAGGCAAAGATCATTTTCTACTTCCTTTCATAGACCAAATGCTCGAACGATTGTCTGGAAAAATGTTCTACTGTTTTCTTGTTGGATTTTCCGGATACTTTCAGATTCCTATTGCTCCTGAAGATCAGGAGAAAACTACTTTTACATGTCCATACGGAACCTTCGCCTACCGATGAATGCCATTTGGACTATGTAATGCTCCAGCCACCTTCCAGCGTTTCATGGTGGCCATCTTTCATGAAATGATCGAAAACTCTATGGAGGTTTTCATGGACGACTTCTCAGTCTTTGGAGACTCTTTCGATCATTGCCTGAAAAACCTAGACAAAATGTTAGCTAGGTGTGAAGAAGTAAATCTAGTGCTCAACTGGGAAAAATGCCACTTTATGGTAAAGTAAGGCATCATTTTAGGACACAAGATTTCTTAAAACAGACTAGAAGTTGATAGGGCCAAAATAGAAACCATATCCAAACTTCCGCCGCCAACTTCGGTCAAAGCCATTAGAAGTTTTCTAGGTCACGCAGGTTTCTACCGCCGCTTCATAAAAGACTTCACAAAATCTCAAGACCTATGACCAAACTTCTAGAAAACAACGCACCTTTCGTCTTCTCTGAGGAGTGTGTTGAATCATTCAATACATTAAACGACAAACTTGTCAATGCAAGAAAGGAGCAGAAAATGTAGCCGCAGACCATCTTTCACGTTTAGAATGTCCAACCCCCGAAGAACTTCACAAGGAAATTATCAATGATAATTTCCCACATGAAGTCCTCATGCACATTCAAGACGTAATAAAGGAAAAACACGAAAGTCCTTGGTATGCCGACTTCGCAAATTACTTAGCTTGTAGGATTCTCAGAAAAGGACTTACCCATCAACAGCGAAAGAAATTCTTCTCCGATCTTAAGTTTTACTTCTAGGAAGATCCATACGTATTTAGGATAGGTGCGAATCAAGTCATTAGTAGGTGCGTAGCAGGCAAGAAGGCCTTAGACATTCTCAAACACTGTCATGAAGGACCAACAGGCGGACACCACGGTACCGTCACCACGGTCAGAAAAGTGTTTGATGCAGGATTTTTCTGGCCCACTATATACAAAGATACACAAACTTTGATCCAAGCATGCGATGCTTGTCAAAGAGCCGGGAACATCTCATCGAAAAATGAGATGGCTCAAAAGGGCATTCAAATTTGTGAAATCTTTGATGTATGGGGAATAGATTTCAAGGGGTCGTTTCCTAACTCATTCGGAAAAAAATACATTCTTGTAGCAGTCGATTACGTATCTAAATGGGTAGAAGCACAAGCTCTTCCCACTAACGATGCTCGAGTAGTTGTACGATTTCTAAAAAAGTTGTTCTCAAGATTCGGAACACCAAAAGCCCTCATCAGCGACAGAGGTACTCACTTCTGTAACACCCTGATGGACAAGGTCTTAGCACGATATGGGGTTCACCACCGCCTGGAAACACCATATCACCCGCAGACCAGTTGACAGGTGGAAGTCTCGAATCGAGGAATTAAGAGAATTCTGGAAAGAAGTGTGGGGATGAATCGCAAAAATTGGGCAGAAAAATTAGATGACGCATTGTGGGCCCTTAGGACGGCCTACAAAACTCCCATAGGAACGACACCCTTCAAGCTAGTTTACGGGAAGGCATGTCATCTACCAGTAGAATTGAAACACAAAGCCTACTGGGCCCTTAGAGCAGTGAACTTTGATCTAACGTCCGCCGAAGCAAACCGGGAAGATCTAATTCGTGAGCTCGAGGAACTAAGAACAATGGCCTATGAAAATTCCTGGTCCTACAAAGAAAAGACTAAACGCATACACGACGCTCATTTAAAAGGAAATAAAGAATTTAAAATCGGTGATCGTGTACTGCTATACAACGCTCGTTTACGTCTTTTCCCAGGAAAACTGAAATCCCGATGGTCAGGTCCATACGTAGTGGAAACAATTTTTGACTATGGAACCATCGAAATTTCAAATTCAAACGGCCAGAAGTTCAAAGTAAATAGACATCGATTAAAACCATATATCGACGGTCCACTCGAAGAAGTGTTGGAGGTATTAACCCTCCAAAATTCTTGATTAAGAACGTGAGGAAATAACGTCTGGCCAAGATCTTCTCAAAACTAAGCCTTGTAAATAACTAAAATAAATATTTATTTTTAGAAAACATAAAAACCACGGGGGCGTGCGCTCAAAAGCACGGTCCCGTGCCGAAAAATACGATCCGGCATCTACGCTGTAAAAATCTCAGTCAGACTGGTTTGTAACTGAATTGCCAGACTAAAAACACGGGGGCGTGCTTCCATAAGCACGGTGCCGTGCTTAGTTTCCTGTTTGGTTATAAAAGGCACCTTGTGTCATTGCATTCCTTGCACAAACCAAAAACCTCTGAAAATTCAGCACGCCAACTGAGATGAATGAAGCAATTCCCGTTTCCCGACATCCGAGAAATGATGCCCGCCATGTTTCCAAAACCGAGCTTCTTTTGAAACTTCAAGAACTCGTGAAAGAACTCACTGAAATGAATCTCCTTGCAGAGATGCGTCTCATGCAACTCACCGAATCAGTGGAAAACATGAAAATGGAACTATGAGACATCAACGAGCAACTCCAGTTTCAAGTTCTTGGTTTCACGTATTTTCCACCACCAGGACCATTCGGAGGAGGAGGGTCTTTCGGGGAACTCTAGGAAACTTAATTTTATGCTTTTATGTGTAATCAAGTGCATTAAGCACAATGTGTTAGGACTTCGGGCTTAACCCGACTATTTTCTTTTCTTTAAGAAACCCGGGCTTATCCCGAAATTGTTCTAGGATCTTTATTTAATGAAAAGTAATTTTTAGATGACCAAACTTCCAAATTATCACAATAAACGTCATTCTAAAAATTCCAGATAGTAAATCATGTTGAAAAATTAAAATGAAAAACACTGGGACAAAAAGCACGGGGCCGTGCTTTCCTAAACACGGCGTCGTGGTCACCCTAGAATCTTTAGCATGATACGCGCTGACTCCGTACAATTCTCTGACTCAGGAACATTTATTCTTCTAGCATCACGGGGCCGTGTTTCCTAATGCACGGTGTCGTGTTCAACTTTCCAGTCTCTATATAATGCATGCATAATTTCACTATTCCATTAACACCAAATAAAAATTACCTAAATGGAAGGAAAACGGGTTGAATGGAAGCCAGTGAAAAAAGGGAAACAACATGAATCTTCCTTCCTCGAGGAACAAGTCATGCGACTCCAATGCATCGTAAGAGATCAAGTTGAAAGCAATATGCAAACCGAAGCTCGAGTAGTCGAGTTGATTAACAAAGTCGATCTGCTAAGGTTCGAAAACTTCCATGTTGTGGATGGCCACCACAAGGATGTGGCTTCCAAACTTAACTTTCTCAACCGAGAAATTGTCACGCTCAACAAAAAGCTTGACGACCTTTTGGAAGCCAAACGAGCACCACCACACATCCAGGACTTGTTCGGAAGTGGTGGCCGTTGAAGTTTCTGCCTTTGTTTCTCGTTTAAGTTGTTTCCGCTAGAACTATGTGTTAGGACCCGAGAATTGTTGTTGTACTTTTCATTTCATCTATCTTTAATTATGTCTTTACTTTTATGTTCTTAATGAAATTTAGGATGTTTTTACCAAGTTTAAAATAACCAGAAAATAAAAACCCAGTTAAAAACAAACCAGCTTGACAAATAAACAAAACAGTACTGTCTGCACTATGCAGCACGGTACCGTGCTTCCTGAAGCACGGGGCCGTGTTTTTTGTGTCAGGGCAGTTAAGAGTTTTTAACTTAATAAAATAACTTTCTATCACTTCAAACCCTATTTTTCACTACGGGAACCGCCGAAACCTCAACTATTTCACGAATTTCTTCATTAAATCTTCGATTCTAAACCTAAGGTATGTTAATTTAACAATTATATTGTCCAAATTCGTCATTCTAGGTTTAGATTAACCCTAAAATTGTTCAAATCGACCAAATCGAGTCAAAACCCGAATAGGGTATGGGTTATTATGCCTGGTTATGATGAATAGTTGTTGAATGATTGATGGTTAGGTTTTAATTGAAAGAAACAAATCGGGTTTTTGGTTTTTGCAGAAATACCTGACCCACCATTAAACCCAATTGATATAACCGGTTAGAAATGAGGGTTCGAGTCTGAGTAAGTTAGAAATCGATATTAGAAACACGAACCGTGCCCAAAACAATACGAGTCGTGGTCAACCAAAAGTCAAAGGAACTGATCCAGAAGCAGCAACACGGTACTGTGCTTCTGAAAGCACGCCGCCGTGCTTTGCTTTCTGTTTCAGCAAAATGGAAATTTAAATGAGTTTCGACTAATTTAAGTGTAAATTGCAGATGGCTGAGTACGGGGAAGATTTTCATGCATTCTTGGTCTTCGGAAACCGAAAGAAAAAGGACCAAATGGCAAACGAAAGATTAGCATACCTCAACAATAGATATCCAGAAGCTCACTTCCGCGCATGTGAAAACACCCTAAGACACATAAACCAATGGGACCGCTATCGAAACATTGTAGAGGGACCTTGGGGACGGGTTTTTAACCAGACTGGGGATTCAGTTATAGAACTCACAAAAGAATTCCTAGCCTCATTCAACTTCAAGAAGAAAAAGTTTGACATGTGGGATACTAAGGCGATCGAGTTTCGTTGTGGGGGTGTTTGGCATACAACTTCTGTCACTCAGCTAGGAATTGATTTGGGTATTTACACAGCCGAAGAAACTGACACCGATATCTGGTTCGAAGCAAAATCAACATTCACAGATGAAGGTGACGATGATGAAGCCGAAGCGGGTCTCATAAGGGAAGAAGCTTGGGAACAATTAAGCTATGGAACAACAACGTACAGACCAAGCGTTTCTAAAAACACGGCACTGCGTGACCTGCTGATGAGGTACATCCACCAGTTGTTGACTCATATCGTCACAGCTCGGGGTCAAAGCGAGGGGGTTGTCAATCTAAGGGACCTTTGGGCATTGTACTGCATGAAAAATAAAATACCTTGCAATATCACAATGCTTTTCTGCAAACTTTTCATGTCAAATGCTACTGCCCGAGGGAACTCCCCGATTTTCGGTGGTCCCTGGATGTACAACCTTTACAGGGCCTATGGTGCGGACACAGAGGGAACCCTAAGCCCAGACACGATCGCTCTCAACCTTGACTACTGTGAAAGCATGAATATGGTTCAGCAAATCAGCCCGGGTGTGTGGAGGTTTTGTGACAAGAACAACCAGGTGTGGGACCCAGAAGACCAGTCATAGATGATGATTCAGGACGTGCACAAGAGACGACAGTCACCGCCCAGACAATACCGCCGCCGAACTTACCATCAGACAGGAGGCCCATCTTCATCAGGGGCCGGCCCCAGTTCATCACATGATAGCCAATACTCTTTCGAGGGTATATTTGGACTTATTGATCAATTCTCAGCTAACACTACTGCCGCGTTTAACAGGATGTCAGAACAGATGGTTGCATCGGATGCACAGCGAGCAGCCGAATATGCAGAGACGAGGCGAGAGATTGATCGCTTGGGCTATCGCATGGACAGGCACTGGGGACCGTTTGACCCGGATGCGGGTAACTGATGACTGGCGGCACTGGTAGGTCGGGCATGGGTACGGGTTGGTAGTATTTCATTAACTTTTTATGTGTTTTAAACAATTTACTTTTCATCGTACTTGTTTGTTTATTTTTATGTTGATTTGGATATTTTATGGCCATGGGTGCCAAAGACATTATGTTAGGTTCTAATTTAGCCCAATAGGGCTAGGGATGGATGATTCCATACCCAATTTTTAGCAGTTTATGCTTGGTTGTTTGTGGTTGTTTATGGTTTTATATTATACAGGTACAAAAACAGGAAAACGGACGAAAAACAGGGGATGCTTTGTCGAAATTTCGTTAACCCGTAGGGAAGTAACTCTCCATTTTAACCCATAATACTCAACTAGAATTTTTATATTTTCATGAATCTTATCACATTGAGGACAATGTGAGATTCAAGTGTGGGGAGGAGAATTACTTGACCAAATTATGTCCAACTAATTATAAAAATCTCTAAAACAAATATATTTTGCAGCAAACAAAGATTATTCTAAACCTAAAAAGAAAACCAAGAAATTTTTTTTCAAATAACCAATCATTACATAAAGGTGAAAAAGTAAGAAGAAGTTTTGTAATATTAAGAATAAGTTTATGCAAAATATGGCGTTAATACCCAATTCCTCCATTACTGTGAGATAAACCTCATGCCATATAAATATTTTTTCGGAAGCTTTGAGTAAGTCATATGTTTCGTGTGATTTAGAACTTGTCGCAATTATTCATTTCAAGACCGCACGAAGCGTTGTATAGAGAAGAAGGTAATATTTACACAAACCCATTACCAAAATCACAAAACCCAAAAATCCGATCACCTTATCCATTTTGAACCGGTAAACTACAACACTGGTCTTTTACCGGCAGACCCTAAAGAACTGGAAATGCATTCTTTCGATTTCAATTTCCTTTGCTGCATACACTTAAGTCATAAAACCTAGGTTGCCTCCAGAACTTAGGGAGATAATCTTTCTCTTTAGCAATGAGGTGAGGAAAAAGTGACGCCAAAACGAACAAAGGCCACCATTCTGTAGAATTTCCAAAAATGCAATGAAGAGAAGAGCAAAAAGATATGAACGATGCTTAGGTTGCGGAAACTGGTCCCACGAAGGAAGATGTAGAAAAAGTCAAACTCAGTCTCTGCATGAATATACCGAACTAATGAGGATGGGGGCTATTAGGCTCAAAGCCGAACGATCCATTAGAGTTGGAAGTTATATTCATAACAGGATTGAGGAAGAATTAATCCACATCCTCGATAAAACTGGTCTTGACGATCTGACCTTAAAAGAGTCATTAGGTATATAGTATTTACAAAAAAAATCGAAGAAAATGAGCTAACCATTGAAGACATCTCAAGACTCCCGAAAAACAGCGGAAGTTGTATTTACCATTAAACCTTGAACCACCACAAAATTCCAATCCCTACCACACTAAACCGGAACCTATTTTTACCTTTTGATCTATGCAACCCTTCAAAAGGTGGAGATTTGAACTTGTTACAAGCTTATTTATCACATGTTGCATTTTGGCTAAGAGTGTTCACATACCTACATCCCAGGTATGATCAGATATAAAAACCGAGTGTGAGTGAACATTGCTAGAACGTGACGTTTTGCATAAACAGAAGCTCATAAAAACAAAAGTTCTTTCTTATTTATCACTAACATAAAGATTGGTTATTTTGTTTCATTTTCTTGGAGCTCGCTTAAGGAATAGCTATAATCTAAATTTGCTGTTTTTAGAGAACATTTATAAGACGATTGCTTGAGGAAAAGCAATTTTCAAGTGTGGGGATGTTTGATGTACATAGAAATATACATCTTTTCAGCATCAAATAATCTCTAAAAATTGCAATTTCTATCTAATAACATAGCATAAAAGGCTGCTTAACATAATAAAACGTAATTTCAGGTGAAACCAAACCTCAAACGAAGAAACAAGCAAAAAGACGAAGAAAAACAGAAGAAAACACAAGAAAACAAAGAAACACGCCCCAATGTCTCAAGAAACACGCCCCCATGCTTATGGAACAAGAAAAGACAAAATCTGAGAACAAAAGCACGGGGCCGTGCTCAGCATGCACGGGGCCGTGGACGGGAATGCAGAAAAGACAAAGAAGAATTGAGCACATGTCACTAAAAAGCACAGGGCCGTGTCTGCTAACCACGGGGTCGTTGCCAGCTCACACAAAAGACAAAACAAATCTGGCACATGTCATAAAAATACACGGGGCTGTGCTCATCAAGCACGGGGCCGTGCCTCACCATCCAGATTGCCTATAAATAGTGGCTCATGTTGCATCATCAAGTGTGCCTTGAAAAGATTTCTATCAGATTCTCTCTTATAAAAACACACACTAACACTCACCTTGAAGATCTAGTGAAGAGTTTGAAGGTTTGGAGGTCATCACCACTAATCATCATCATCAACCATCATCCCTATTTTTAAGAAGAAGGATTCATCTACATTTGATTATATTGTTCCAAGTTTGATCATGTATTTGTTATTATCAATCATCTTAATGTTCATCATAATGCTCATTATGAGCTAAACTCCTTTTACCATCTAAAATCTATGAAGAAGCTTTGTTTTACTTGATAATTAATCAAGACATGTGATGTAGTCTAGTTAAGTACATGGTTATATTACAATTATCTTTTGATGAGAAATGTTTCACCATCTTAAATCACTAATTCAAAGTTGGTGGTTGTCAATCTCTTTGGCAATCGTTCATGATCGATTCATGTTCTTGAAAGATAGAAATACTTTGATACATTATCGAAACATGGATCCTTATATTGTACTTAGAAATGATGAGATATAAGTTATGGTGTATTTTTCTAAACCTTGGTAATTCGAAAATGGTTTTGCTTAGGATATCAAATTAGCTAAAGAAACCATATGTTAATGGAATGTGTAATCATAACCTACTTAAATCAACCAAGGGGAGGTTGTGTGATGAACTACAATCACCCGAAGTTGTTAGAATTGGAATTCGAGAAATTGAAGTCAATCCTAATCTTTCTACTTAACGAAACTACTTGCCAACTTAAATTGACGTCATTGAGATGATATGACATTAGGAAATGGTGGACTTTAAAATGCGCATATCATCTCCTTAGTGCCAAATATTCTCACTTTGGGTTAAGGAGTTATCTATCATATATTGCTACGGTAAGTTTATCGCATGTCTACATATTAATTATCAATGCTAAAATGGAGTGGATTCTTGATCTTAGATGGTAATCTTCATATAATTGAACAACTTGTTTAGAATTTCTTATCTTGGTCACCTATATATTATATATATAATTATTTATATTTTATAAAAAGTTCAAAAATTAACCTCAAAATGATTAAAACCTCCGATTGAAGTAAAACAACGATTTATTATTAGAAACTTTTGTGTCCACGGATCGATACTTGGTTCTTACCAATACTATTCTACATATACGATAGGTACACTTGCCTATTTTGTGTGTGTTTAGTCTTTGTAAAAATCACTTTTATAAATTTAAAACACGATCTTGTGCAAAAGATAAATGTCCAATCTATCATATTTTATACAAGCTACACAGCACGCATCAAGTTTTTGGCGCCGTTGCCGGGGACACAGTACGTTTCTAAGAACGATCCAAGTTTTAATTTAATCATTGTTTATAGTTGTACAAATTTTTAACTTCTATTTCACTTTATTTTTAATTTTTACTAAATACAAAAATATAATTTTACGGCTAGCCTACTTTTTACCTTTATTTACCTTAACTTTACTCTAGTTTAATTAAGACCTTAGTTTAGTTTAGTTAAAAATAGCGTAGCATAACTCGTAGTTTAATACTAGACTAACCTTTTAGACTAACTTTAGCTAACTTTTGCCTTAGTGTTTAATTTTGATTTAGTCCCATGTATGTCCTCTACTTTTGAGCCTGAGCTTGTTTCTCCAATTTCTGAACCGGAACGACTCTTTCGCCGACGAACTCGTAAACGGACTACAGAAACCGCAAAAGCAATCAAAGACGAATCAGTAGACGCCACCACATCAGGAGAAAATCAAACCGAAGAAAAAAAAAGTTTTTTTGCCCCAATCCTTGGGTTGTAAGTGAACCGGGCATGAACAAAAAAATTCGTTCGACAAAAAAATTTCTTTTGCCCCAATAGTGTTCGTGAACGTTTGTTAACGTCCGATAACCTTCTTCTGGTAATTTCCGTTCGGTAGGGTCTGGCTGTTAATGTGTCGGGTCCATCTGTTAATTTGTCTGGTAGTGTTCATTTGCCCATTAGTTTCTGTTAGCGTCCGTTTATAATACTAACAAAGGGACATAGACAGACTCGATTCCTTAATGAATGAACACAAATTTTCGTTCGTTAGAGTGTTCCTAAACCATTCGTTTGTCCGACAAAATCTTAACGAACGAACACGGACAATGTCTCGTTTGGATCGGTCCGGTCCGCTTACAGCCCTACCCAAAACCGCTTTATAACCCGACACAAATCTATTTAATACTTTCAAATATACGTTGTCTCGGTTTATAACCCGAACCGGTTTGGGCCCAATCTATACACCTCTAGACTTCTAGTATTAACATAAGTTTAAACTGATCAAAGCCCATACTAACAAGCCCAATTCACCTCTCAAAGCTCAAACAGTCAAACCCCTTAGTCAAACCTCAACCCACAACAGTCTCACCGGAAAACTCAACAATGGAGTTTGAAAGATGAAAGAAAGCCACCTTAGCCACCATGACTTCACCGGAGCCTGACAAATCACCTAAAGGAGACATAGACGCACCTTTAATCCCACTTCTTAAAACCCTTAATTCTCACCCATCTTACTTCACCACCAGTTCTTGCTCCGGCCGTATATCCATCCTCTCAACTCCTACCGCCGCCGCCACCGCCACCGCCACCGCCGCCACCGCCGCCGTCAAGAAAAAAGCTAAAGGTGGCAACTGGGTCTTCATTACCCATGAGCCAGCTGACCCAATTTCGGTTCAAAATCTAATCTTTACTCAAAATCAAGAAAATTGTCAAGAAAATCTTGTGTTTAGGTTTGAGCCTTTGATCATTGCTGTTGAGTGTAAAGATGTTTTGTCTGCTCAAAAGCTAGTGTCTTTAGCTATTTCCTGTGGGTTTAGAGAGTCAGGAATTACTAATGTGAGTAGTAAGAGGGTTATTGTTGCGATTCGGTGTTCGATTAGATTAGAAGTGCCTTTAGGAGAGACTAATAATGTAATGGTGTCAAAGGAGTATTTGTGTTTTCTTGTTGGGATTGCTAATGAGAAGTTTGAAGCTAATAGGAAAAGAACTGATATTTTTCATGATGCATTGTTGAAGAATGAGTTTATTACCGCGAATGGTGATTATGAGTCGTTAAACTTGAATGATCAAGATTTAGGTGATAAAGATTGCTCCTTGATTACCGATGGATTTGAAGATATTCGACTTACAAGTGAAATCAAAGACGACACAAGTAATGGTATGATTATTATTCTGTTAATATGACATAAAGTTTGAATCCTTAAATAGTTTGTCACTGTTTCTAGGAGTTCCTGAACTTATTCTTCCTATAAAACCAATGGCGATTACCGGAGAATCAGCTGAGAAGCTTCATCTTTGGGGTCATTCAGCCTGCACACTTGAAACTACAAAAAATCCCAAATCAGTGCTCGTGTTTGGTGGTTTTGGAGGCGTTGGACGACATGCAAGGAGAAACGATTCGTGGATTCTAGATTCGGTAACCGGTCAACTTCAGTTAGTTGAGCTTTCATGCACCCCATCCTCGCGTTTGGGTCACACCGCTTCTTTAGCGGGAGAGCTTATGTTTGTTGTTGGAGGTAGAGCCGATCCTGGGAACGTGCTAAACGATGTTTGGGTCCTTAATACGTTAATTAATGAATGGAAACAGGTACAATGTACCGGAGTTGAATTTCCTCACAGGTGATTTTATTTTATATTTTCTCTGTATTAATATTTTTATTTAAAACCGAATCTTTAAATCTTGATCGCTTATTGTGTAGTCATCGGCATGCGTCAGCGGTAATCGGGTCGAATCTTTACGCTTTTGGTGGGATTCAAAATGACAGCATATCTTCAGGAATGTATAAGCTTGATACCCGAAACTTAAAATGGGAAGAAGTAACTGTTCAAGGGGAAAAACCGTCGCCTCGTCATTCTCACACATTGGTAGCCTACGGTTCTCAATTGTTTATGTTTGGAGGATACGACGGGGCGAAAGCACTTGGAGATTTTTACAGTTTCGACACTCGTTCATCCACTTGGAAGAAAGAAACGATGGCAGGAAGTCCACCGTACGCACGGTTTTCTCACACGATGTTCTTGTATAAAAATTATATTGGTGTCATGGGAGGGTGTCCTATCAAACAACACTATCAAGAGTTATCGTTATTCAAAGTGGGGTCCGGTGTATGGAAGCGTATCAAGTTGAGTTCTATTGGTGAAGACCTTTTTGTTCGTTCAACAACAAGTGTTGTTGGTGATGATCTTGTTATTGTCACTGGTGGTGCTTCTTGTTATGCGTTTGGAACCAAGTTTAGCGAACCGATGAAACTACACTTGCTTATGTTAGTTTCTTTGGTTGACCCTTTTAATGAAACCAAGAATCAATCAAACCTTGAAGGCATATATGGTAAAAAGATGGTACCTTTGAGTTGGGTTCTACGAGTTGATAAAAAGCATGCGAAACCCGCGAAGGCTATATTAAAGAAATTTGGATGGTTAGATGCAGAGAGAAAAGTATACACACAAGAAAATGGAGTTCATGTTTGTTTTCCCGTCACCAAAGAGTTCGTGGCACTTTGCCAAAATATAAAACCGGATTTAAATGAAGCAGTAGACAAAGTAAATAACGTTAATTTGCAAGAAGTCTTTAAGGTTGTTTCAACTGCAAGTGCCTTGGATCTTTTGGCTGCGTTAGGTGCAACCACACATGCTGACCATGTCGTCAAAGTTAAAAAAGCTTCAAGTTCTCCTTTGAATGTAATGAAAGAAGCGGTCACTTCTTTGTTAAGTCGCCACAATCTGCCTACAACACTCTTGGAACAACTACTGACGAAGTAAGATATTTAAAATTTTTTTATTTGTGATATTTTCTTGGTAGGTTAGGTGTGAATTAAGGGGTGCTAAAATTTGGTTCTTGTTTTTAGATGGGAGCGATTAGGGGACATTGTTGTTCTTCCCATGACTTCTTTCAAGGATTCGGTTTGGGACTCGCTAGGAAACGAGCTTTGGTTGATTGTTGCTGACTCACTTGGTGTTACGCGTCTTGCTCGACAAGTAAGCCAATTTTCTAATACACGCGTTATATGTTTCACAAGTTTTAGTTGGTTAATAATTGATAAAATATGATTTCATAGGGAAGGGTTTCGCCTACTGGAACGAGAGACAGTGGGTTGGAGATTCTAGTTGGGGTCAACGGATGGGTTGACCATCGGGAAAACGGAGTTCTTTATTCGTTTGATGCTACCAAATGCATGTTTTCATGGGGTAATCTTTCAGAGAAGCGTAGAATGGGACTGCTTAACTGCAAAGAGGAAGTTATAGTTGACTTGTTCGCTGGCATTGGATACTTCACGTTACCATTTCTTGTCAAGTACGGTTTTTTTTACTCTTTTGTTATTTACGCTATGCTACTTTTGGATCTAAAGTCTGGCAAATTGCTATAACTTGCAATGCTCGTTCACAGGACTTTAAAATCGTTACTAAAAGCATTCAACTTTGAAAATTGTAATAAAATCGTTTGCCATAGTTTATTGATATTAAATTATGAATCTTTATTGTTGATAATGTTGTTTGAACAGGGCTAATGCAAAAATGGTGTATGCATGTGAATGGAATCCGCATGCTATAGAGGCTCTAAGGCGGAATCTTGAAGCAAATGGCGTGGCTGATCGTTGTGTTGTTCTTGAAGGAGATAATCGTGTCACAGCACCTAAAGTAAGGCTTCTTGTTTTTCATTTGTTTTAGTAAAAATATATATATATTTCTATTTGTATTACTAATTCTGTGCTATTAATTTTGCAAATTTTAGTTTAAAACCATCCTATGAAGTGTTGACTTGTTTGGTATCTTGATGTTAAAATTGTCTTGTATTTGTTTCTTTTACTGTGGATGGGATAAATTTCTTGTCATCATTTTGTTTGACTTCAATAGTCAAAAAGGAACTTCTTAAGAGGAAATTTATGCCATCAATTGACTTATTTTTTTCCAGGGAGTTGCCGATCGAGTCAATCTTGGTTTGCTGCCATCAAGCGAGGGTAGTTGGGCTACTGCTGTAAGGGCATTACGGTAATTTCGTTTATTTTTCTTTTTAATACACTTTTGACAATTTGAGGTCAAAATGACTTAATTTTAACTTTAAGTTTGACTTTTAGTCAGTTTGACTCTCTTTATGTGTTCTGTCTATATCGGGCCATTTTTACAGGAGCACGGGTGGGACGCTGCATGTGCATGGAAACGTGAAGGACATTGAAGAAGATACGTGGACTGAACAAGTCGCAAAATCCATTAAAGAAATTTCAAGATCCGAAGGTAAAAGACACTTTTTTTCTTGAAATTTTTGTAAAAAAAACTAACTTTTTGATGAATTTGCAGGTTATAATTGGGATGTGTCTGTTGAGCATGTAGAACGAGTAAAATGGTATGCACCCCACGTTCGCCATCTTGTAGTAGACATAAAGTGCAACCACATAGACTCATGAGATCCAGAAAACAGTTTTGTAGAAAAATGTAATAGTTAACATCATTTTGTGCAAATTTAAACCACCGAGGTTGACTTGAATTGATTAAAGCTCTATAAGTCGGTTATTTGGTCGATCGATGGTTTCGTCACTTCATGCATCAGGCCAACCAGTTTGTATTAGCTTGAGTTATTGTTTAAAAATAATATTATTATTTATTTAATTGAGGGTGCTTTTAGTTTCAGATTGATATCACTTTCATTTGAGCTTAAACTCTTTTAAGGGGTTGTTTTAATTTGCTAATTATTATGTTACACTAATAATGTCAACCTGAATATTGGAGATAATCAATCACTTGGATAATAAGTAAGTTATATAACAAGTTGGTGATACATTTGTCAGCCAGAAAATAAGACATTTGGCAGTTCCATGTGTATTGTATAAATGTGGTCTTATCCTTTCAAGGAGCCTAAATTTTGGTGTCCAATGAAAATCATGTGGAGCTGTCTGTCTTTACAATAAATCATTTACATCCCAAAATATCGTATTATTTTGTTTCTATTTGGATTTGATAGTTATCTAATCTAATAAATCAACTTGTATTAAAATAAAATATTTTAAGTGTGAAATAAAAGTTAACCTTAAGTCCTTAACTATGGAATTATTGTGTGGACATTTGAGTAAAAAGAAAGTTAGCTTAGGGTGTTTTTCATTTCTTTAATTAAAAACTTTCTTTTGTGTTTAAAATTTAATTAATTACTTTGATATTAATATAGCTTTGGTTTTCTTAATACTTTTTTTATATTGGTTAATGAAAAATGGAATGGTACCTTAATACACAGGCCTGTTAAATATTAGAGATTCAAACATAAGAACTACTCTTAAAATTGAATCGGGTTAGATGTATGTTTGCTAACAATTAACAAAACATCAAAACTTGTGACTTTTGTTTATCATGTGTTGTATGCATCTTTATAGACCTTAGACGCATTGTTATATGCGTATACATGGGTGGACCGTGGACGTATGTATTCTCGTACTTACTACAGTATATGAATTAAAATGCATACAGTTTTGGACTTAATGAAATATAATATTTTTTCTTATTTTAAAGAACAATTTATACTATTTATGGTTTTTAATTGAAAGAGATGGATGAATGTGACTCCTTATTTTTCTAACTCTACATGAATATTTAAACTACCTATATATTGAATAACTATGCATGTCTTTATCTTGGTCACTAAAACTGTCGGTGGTCTATTTACCAAACTACAAGTTACAATCCTATATATTGTGTTGTCACAAGTCACATGATTTATGTCACCAATTGTTTTATTTCTTGTTTTATGCTACCGTGACATAGTATTGTTGTCATGTCTTGCCTCTTTATGTCACCAGCCACAATGATTGTTTCGTTATATACATAACTTTCTATGGTGTTATTGAGGCTACCGAGGTTGAAAGTTCGATTCTCGTAGTGCACATTGTGGTAGATTTATGAGAATAATTAGTAAGTGTGTGAGTTATGCGTTCTAAATTTTTTTTATATCACTTGAAATTGCTATCTTTTAAGTCTACCGATTGCCATAAGATTCAAAGAGAATATGTACCATTTTTGCTTAGATACTATCTACGTTATCGATTATTTTACAGATTATATAACTATATAAGCAATGTAATTCATTTTAAATTAAGGTAGGCATCAAAGGCTCAAATCATATTAAACAGAAATAACTTTTTTAATGTGGAAATAGTCGTCACCCCATACATAATCAATGTGTATAGGTAAAGGTTAGCAATAAATGATTTGAAGAAAAGTTGAAACTTGAGGAATCTATCAGGAATTATTTTAAATGTTTCTTTGGCTTTTCTTTAGCTTTTTATTGTTAGATTAGAATCACACGTTAATTTAATCAGAATACATTTAAATAATAATGTTTATTTATTTAGAAGACTGAAACTATGATTACTTTTACTCCATGTTTAGTAACAAAATGATACATTTTAACAGAAAAGCGGTGCGTGTTCTGATCGTTAACTAGTATATCTTTTAATAATAAGGCTAATCGTTAACTAGTATGTTAAACACCGCACTTGAGGGATTAACGGGGCGTTATAGAGTTATGGGAGCGGTAATGTGATAAGTTTTGCTCTTCTTGCTAAATCTTGCCATGGAGCTCTTTAACAAAAACCAGTTATATGTTTCTCTAAATCCAAAGTACTTTTTCCACTTTTAATTGCTTTTTAATATCTTTTGTGTTGCTTTAGAACCAAAAAAAGGTCATTTTTAAAAAAAATATATATTGTAATTATCATCACTTTCAGTTATAACTTTTTTAAAGGCATTTAACTATTAACCAAAGCCTATGCAGTAATTTATCACTATATATATAACAAACTGAGTACTATATGATATCTATCTATCACTCACTCACACAGAGAGCAAACATGGCTCTCAAAGCTCTCATCTTCTTCACTCTTTTGTCTCTGTCAGCCATTATTAATGTTTCAGTTGCAGAAGACACTGAGTCAGACTCAGGTCTGATGCTTAACTTCTACAAAGATTCATGCCCACAAGCTGAAGACATCATCAAAGAACAAGTGATGCTTCTTTACAAACGCCACACGAACACTGCTTTCTCTTGGTTAAGAAACATCTTCCATGACTGTGCTGTTGAGGTACACTCTTCTTTATTTGTGTTTTTATTATTTGGATCATTTGTATATTATATACTACACCACCACCACAAGTTTTCATGCATAGTTTAATTTACACTTGTGTAACTATATTTATACAGTCATGTGATGCTTCACTGCTACTGGACTCAACAAGGAGGACACTGTCTGAGAAAGAAACAGACAGGAGCTTTGGACTTAGAAACTTTAGGTATCTTGAAACCATCAAGGAAGCTCTTGAGAGAGAGTGTCCAGGAGTTGTATCTTGTGCAGATATACTTGTACTTTCTGGAAGGGATGGGATTGTTGCAGTAAGTTCACTTTCTTTTCTTCTACTTAATACTTAACATTTTCCATTTTATCATGTGAAAAATCAATATTTATCTTTAGTGCATTAACTTTATAGTTTATACTGCCTGAAAGATATGTGGAAAAAGTTATACAGACCCGTATAAAAAAAAATAAGGTTTTTATACGAGCCTGTGTAAAGTATGATATATGGAAAATATTATATTATCCGTGAAATATGTTTATACCGCTCGTATGATATGGCTGGCGCTGAGTGATGTGACAATGGTGTATGCTGCAGAAGTCATACGCATACGGGCCTCGTATAACCTCGTATAACTTGTATGATATGTGAGTGGTGTTAAACAATTAACGTTCCACAAGTGATAATCGCAAACCCAAACAAGAACACACTCTTGTATATTCGACTTCTTGACGAACAGAAAGAACCAAACTATTTTTGTTTTATAAGCAATTGACTCACAATAAAACAAAGGAAAACATGCATACATATTAACCAAAGTCTACGTGGGTATATATACCCCACCACCAAACCTATTCAAGTTATAATAGGACTCAAATTCTAAAACAAACAGAATATTAAAAACTTAAACGACAAGCTAAATAAAATAATAAACTAACTATTATTGTTGATCTTCACCACCACCCCACAAGATCATTATCCAAACCACCCTTATTTAAAATTCAAATGTTGAATTTAATTTAATAAGTGGTATACGTATGGTAGCACCTTTATTAGTTCTTAATGGGCACATGACAATGGGACATGATCATATACTATGCATTAGTTAGTTGTACTCATACAATGAATCTCTTGCATTAATGCTTGTACTTTACACTTTGTTTTAGATGTGTTCACTTCATCTAGCTAGTACCTTGCAGTCACACCAATTTAACTTTTGTACCCCTTATGGAATATGGATGTAATTTGTTGACTTTGACTTGTGGCAGCTTGGTGGGCCCCACATACCGCTAAAAACAGGCCGAAGGGATGGTAGGAAGAGCAGAGCTGATATCTTGGAGCAATATCTTCCAGACCACAATGAGAGCATGTCTGTGGTTCTTGAACGATTCAAGAATATCGGCATTGACACCCCTGGAGTTGTCGCTTTACTCGGTACGCATAATGTATATTGTATCTTAATGCATCATGTAGGTTTAACATTGGTTGGTTTTCTTGAAATAGGTTCTCACAGTGTGGGCCGGACGCATTGCGTGAAGCTAGTGCACCGTCTATATCCACAAGTGGACCCTGTTCTTGACCCGGGCCATGTTGAGCACATGCTCCATAAGTGCCCGGACGCGATCCCTGACCCAAAGGCTGTGCAGTACGTGAGAAATGACCGTGGTACCCCTATGATACTCGACAACAATTATTACAGGAACATATTGGACAACAAGGGTTTGTTGCTTGTGGATCACCAACTGGCAACTGACAAGAGAACCAAGCCGTATGTGAAGAAAATGGCGAAAAGTCAAGATTATTTCTTTAAACATTTTGGACGAGCCATCACTATTCTTACGGAGAACAATCCACTCACTGGCACTAAAGGTGAGATTAGAAAGCAATGCAATGTTGCAAACAAGCATCATTAAAGTCATCCTGTGTTTTAGTGTGGAAAATAAAATGATGATGGTGTGAGCATCATATGCAATGTAGGACATGTTTTTCTTTTTTACTTTATATGTTTTTAGGAAAGTGAATGCTTTATGTATATGTTGGATGAATGATGATGGTGGAGTTTTAGTATGTATGATTGTATGATGCATGTGATAGAATAAAATATTTTGGGTAAATGGTCCCCTCTCCTTCTTTCTCATTTACGTCGATTATAAAAAATGCATAATACAAGACTTGTTTTACAAGATAAATATCTCACCTAACATCCTACATACAAGAAAAGATATATATAAATCATATAAGTCTATTACACCCCCGCAGTCGAAGCTGGAGGTGAACGAATGCTAAGACTGGATCGAAAATCTTCAAATAACGCACGTGGGAGACCTTTAGTGAAAATGTCTGCAATCTGATGCGAAGATGGAACGTGAAGTATACGTACTTGACCCTGTTGTACATGTTCACGGACGAAGTGTATATCGAGCTCGATATGCTTTGTCCGTTGATGCTGTATAGGATTACCCAGGAGGTAAATATCACTAACATCACAATAGACCAATGTTGCCCGGGATAATGGTCGATGAAGTTCCAACAACAGGTTCCGAAGCCAACAAACTTCAGCAACAACATTCGCAACACCCCGATATTCTGCCTCGGCACTCGATCGAGAAACCGTGGGTTGGCGTTTGGAAGACCATGAAATAAGATTGGAACCGTAGTACACGCAGTAACCTGAGGTTGAGCGTCGGGTATCCGGACAACCGGCCCAATCGGCGTCTGTGTATGCAAGAAGTGAGGGGTTTACTGATTTACCAAGAGTGATACCAAGATGCAACGTTCCTTGTATGTATCGAATGATACGCTTTAGAGCATCCCAATGTGTTGTTGTGGGTGCATGCATATGCATGCCAATATGTTGTACCGCATAGCATATGTCAGGGCGAGTAAATGTAAGATATTGTAGTGCCCCGGCCATGCTTCGATAGAGCGTTGGATCATCAAAAAGTGTGCCCGAACTGGAACTTAATTTACCATTAGTGTCAACCGGGGTAGCAACGGGTTTACATGTTTGCATCCCGGCCCGTTGGATGATTTCTCGAGCATAATTACTTTGCGAAAGAAACATTGTATCACCTGTACGTGTGACCGATATCCCAAGGAAGAAACTTGGGAATTGGTCCCACGCCAAAAGGGTCTTAAAATCTTTCACAAGAAAGCTAAAAGGGTCAAATTTAATAGAAATCCAATTATCCATAATGAGTTTGCGAACCGAAATAAGATTTTGTATTAGTTTGGGAGCGAGGAGGACATTGTTTAATTTAAGGGGAGGGTAGGGTTGGGGTAGGTATTGATTGCCATGTCCGGTTACCGGAATGGTTGTACCATTTCCAACTGTGATATTATTTAAGATGCCATTATTAAAAAGAGATTGAAAATTACCTGAATTATTGGTCATGTGAGATGTTGCTCCGGTATCCATGAGCCACTGATCCGGTGGGTTTAGCGACATGGTATACATGGCTTGTTCAATATTTGTCGGGGTGTAAGCTGCCATATGGGCCTGATTGGGCCGTGGTCCAAGCAAACCAGGTCCACTGTTTGATGAGTTGGGTCTGGATGTTGTGGGGTAGGGGCAAGGTGGGTTAGGCCACTGGTTTGGATAAAATGGTTGTTGAAATTGTTGTGTGGCCCATGGTTGGTGTTGTGACCAAACTGAATTCCCATGTTGAGCAGGAGGTGTGCCATATGAGTTTCCAAATGGCAGATAATAATTTTGTGAAGTTCCCAGACCCCTGCCATAGGCATGTCGTCCTCGACCACGACCACCTCGGTAGCGGCCACCACGACCGCGTCCCCGATCCAAAGAATCAGCTCGTTGATCAGTGTAGGGGCCCGAATTATTATCAGATTTATTAGCAGCAGTAAGGCAGTACCGGCTGTGATGGCTGCGACAGCAGTTTGAAGAGATTTCCGGGTTTCTTCACGTAGCAGTCTAGAACGGGCCGCGAAGAACGATGGTAGGGGTTCCATGTTCTGTAAAAACATACCGATTCCTTCATACTGTTCATTAAGACCGGTGATTAGTTGAATGACGAGGTCATCGTCTTCAAACGGGGAGTCAACGTTGTCAAGTTGATCGGCGAGATTTTTCAGTTCTTGACAATAAGCATTCATGTTTGGGAATTTGTTTTTGAGATGGAAGCTTTGTTGTCGGTGAAGATGTCCGCGAGGGGTTTCCATGGGCCGTTGTGTTTTTTCTTCAAGATGGTGCTAAGGAGAGATAGTACCATTGGAGGACTATGGAGTCTAGTCGTTCCCTGGAATCCGTAGAGGGTTTCGGATCTGTGGTTTCTTTTCCGGAAGAAGAGGTTTGGAGGAGGTAAGATGATCATAAACCATATAAGCTTTACAGACAGTGAATGCTAAATAATTCTGACCAGGTTGTGTATTGTGCAGATTCCATGTCCAAGGTGATGGATGTTTGTTACGGTGACCGCGGGGTGGAGTTTGTTGTCCATGGTGAGAGGAGAAGGTGAGGATCGAAGGTAGAACAGCCGACGGGAAGGGAGGCGGCTAGGGTTTTACTAGGCTATTGATACCATGATAGAATAAAATATTTTGGGTAAATGGTTCCCCTCTCCTTCTTTCTCATTTACGTCGATTATAAAAAATGCATAATACAAGACTTGTTTTACAAGATAAATATCTCACCAAACATCCTACATACAAGAAAAGATATATATAAATCATATAAGTCTATTAGCATGAGATTGTTGTTGAAAGCTATGCAATTAATCAAATGCCTTCTTTGTTTGTGTATGACCATGGAAGCCACTTGTGATGACAAACAATAGTTTTCTAAAAGAAGAAAGATTCATTAAGGCAATCTGCAGGGCCATAATGAATAACTTAATAATATATCCGGGCAATAATGTTTATTTTAACATTCAATAATGCATTTCATAAGTTTATTAGTGGAAAGACAAATTAGGTCCTACACTTGTATCACTAACTTCATGACATGGTGCCGGTGGGGGTTAAAACTTAAATAAAAAAAAACTTTTAAAGTGTATGCTATTTAAGTGCCCCACCACACCATATGCCTCCCAGTGTACCAACAAAGCCTTTTATAATTTCAAAAAAGATGATGAAGACTCTTGGTGTCAAATATGAAGCACCAAGTGGCTTACATGGTCTTGGAATCACATGCAGAATTTAAATAGTTTTGGTTTTATAGAAAAGGTTGTAATAAAAAGTACTAAGGATATGTATCAATAATGTCACTTTAAACTACCATTTAATCATTTATATCACCATATAAAGAGTAAACAATTCTCATTAATTCAAGGATAAAAGTAAAAGCCTCATCTATTTAACACTAAAAGCATCAAAAGATCTTGGTTTGATGGGCATTTCCGCTTCTCATCATGTTGCAGAACTCATCATAGTTGATTTTTCCATCCTGTTAAAACAACAAAAACATTAAACCATGTTTTCAGAAGACCATCGTACACTAAAACCTCGATAAATAAATTCTCAGGAACAGAAAAAATTATTCGTTTTGTGAGGTTTTTAACGGTTTACTTGCAATAAAAAAATGTGGTGACTTACATTATCAGTATCCACTTCAGAAATGATGTCCTTGATGGTAGCTTCATCGCCCATGCCGTATTCCTTCATGGCCGTTTCTAGTTCCTCCATGGTGATGTATCTGTAACATTACCACGGTAAGTTAGCATACATTATAATCCTCAGAAACTACTAAATATGAGAACTAACCCGCTATTATCAGTATCAAAATGGCAGAAAGCTTTGTATAGATGTTCATCTTTTTCAAGCCTGTGCCTGTGCATCGTAGCGGTTATGAACTCAATATAGTCGATTGTTCCATTTCCGTCCACATCAGCCTGAAACATTTAATAACTATTACTACTAAATCAAGAAAAAAAATATACATAATTCACAAAATCTTATGTTATTAATATAATCCATAAACAGAACTCACAGCATCCATGAGTTGCTTAACTTCAGCTTCTGACAGCTTGGAACCGAGCCTAGCAAGTCCTGTCTTTAATTCCTCATAAGTGATTGCACCGCTTTTGTCGGTGTCCATGTTCACAAACATTGCTTTCAGACCTTTAATTTCTTCTTCAGACATACTTTCTGCAATTACCTGTGGCGTTTACGTTTAGAACGTTTAATAATTTTATTTTATTTTACCGGTGCGTTTAGTTGGCAAAAAACATTAATGCTTACTTTCAAAGCGAGTTTTTTGAGCTTGTTCATCGCTCTAAATTGCTTCATTCTGGACAATACCGCACTATCTATTGGCTTGTCTAATGCTTCTCCGCCTTCTTTGAGCCATGGGTGCTCTAAATGGATAAAATTTATTTATAAAACAAAGATTAATCAACACTCAACAGTGCAGATGCATAATTGCAAGATAATAACAAAAGATAATCAGTACCAAGGATTTGGGTGGAAGTGATTCTCTGTTTAGGATCAACGGTTAGCATTTTACGGACAAGGTCTTTCGCGCTACTTGATATCGAGGGCCAAGGTTGACTTACAAAGTCAATTTCCCCTTCTAGTATAGCATCAAATATCCCCTTTTCGGTCTCTACACATATACACAAAAACGATCACTATCTCATTGAATATAAACATGAATATCACAACCGGATACATTAAAGAAAACGTTATCTTTCGTTTACCTGCCCAAAATGGCGGTACGCCACATAACAAAATATACAACATTATCCCTGCACTCCATATATCTATTTCCTTCCCGTAACTTCGCTTTAGTACTTCTGGCGCAACATAATACGCACTACCAACTATGTCACGGTGTACCTTCCCTGTAAAGCATGAAAATTTAGATCCCAAAACAAATTAGACATGAATAAGGCTTTGTTTCAACCAAATATTGCATAAAAGATTGTTTTCATCATCATCATCTAAATATTGCCTTTGAACTATCAAGAAAGATATATCTAAAGTCTAAAGGGCATCACATTCATAAACTCATCATCATCATCGTACTCAGTAAATCCCACCAATAGCAAAGCTATGGTAGGGTCTGAGAAGGGTAAGATGTAGACAGCCTTATCTCTACCCCACAGGAATAGAGAGGTTGCTTCCAGTGAAACCCCCAACTCGATAGTAGTTTTGCATCAAGCCTTGGACATAAGGCACATAACACTCAACCATCAGCCGATTAGTGCATGCACCCTTGTCTTTCAGCTATCAACACCACCACATGATGCCTAATTAACCTTCCGCCACTTTTAACGTTATTTTCACAAGATTAGTAAAATAACGTCAAAATTAGTGCATTTTCACTTTTGCCCACCCGAGGGTTCACACATATATACATCATATGCACACATTGCAAACAGGGCGTATCACATTCATAAACTAAGCATATATATAGATGAAACTATAGTTATTATACCTTCTTCGATGAAGACAGACAAGCCAAAATCGGTGGCTTTCAGCATTGCGTTACCATCCTTACTCGAAAGCAAGAAATTTTCCGGCTTAAGATCTCTATGCATGACACCCATAAAATGACAAACATGAACCACATTCACAATCTGTCTACAAATATCGGCTGCAGCTTTCTCCGTATAATGCCCATGCGCTATGATCCTATCGAAAAGCTCACCACCCGCGCACAACTCCATGACAAGATGAACCGACTGTCTATCCTCATACGTCCCTCTAAACTCAACGATATTCGGCTGGCCGCTCAAATGCTGCATAAGCTGAATCTCTCTTTTGATATCATCTTTATCACCCTTGGTTGATAACTTCCTTTTCAAGATTGATTTGCAGGCGTAGGTGTGACCGGTAGAATTCTCGGTGCAAAGATAAGTTGTACCGAATTGGCCTCTACCGAGCTCTTGACCAAGTGTGTAATGTCTTCTGATGTCTTGATATGGCTTGCCTAATATGGTGTTAGGGTCTGAATTAGCCTGAACATGAGGTCTAGGGTTTACAGGTGGCTGTGGATGAGTTACATGTGTGTTGTAATTTTGATGTTCTGAAGATCTATGAGGATTAGAATTTTTGTTACGACGACGTTGATGATGATGATGATGGTGTTTCTTGCTGAGGCAGCCGCCCATTGTGGCAAGCAGATAATAATAATAATAATAATAATAATAATAATAATAATAATAATAATAATAATAATAAAGATTGAAACTTTAGGTCATAAAGATGGATCTTATTAAGTTTGTTTGTAGGGTTTGAGAAAAAGATTTATTTAGATTGGATAGTGAAAATTGGAAGGTACGAGGAATGAATAATTTGGACCAACAGGCAACAGGTGTCTCTATCGTGCGGCTGTGTTCGTACAAGATTGATTGATGATAGATCTAGGTTTATTAATGTTTAGCTCATCAACATCAACATGAACATGCTGATTCTAAGGAAGAATAATATATAAAAAATTTAAGATGGTGTATGATAAAGGTGACCAACACCTCCCACGTATTAATACTCGCCGTCTATGATTACATATGCAAACCGAAAGTCGATAAAGTTATACGGATCATATAACTTTGGCACGCGACCTTGAATGATTTGTAAAACGGCTCGTATGAAATCTTAATTTAATTTTATCCGGGTTTGTATTATTATAAAGAATATATTAGTTATGACGTATTGTTATAGTATTACCTTATTAAAAAGATATAATTTGATTATGTTTCCTTCTTGATTAGGTCTCCGACCCTCTTTTATCTTGTGTGTTTACTTTTTTAAAAATTTATCTATCTTTCGTCCTACTCAGGAAACATTATACCTATTTATAGATTATGTTTTAAGTATTTTTATTTTTTCGTCCTCAGACCACCACGACACCACAATCGTAGCTCATACCCCCAAAGTCATAGTACTTGTCACTATATAGTTTCATTGTATCCATTGTGTTCTTAGATATGTATAACTATGGGAATTTTTTTAAAAGTGGGGCTAGTTTTAAACATTTGATTACAAGGGGTGTTGGGTATTATTTCTAATCACAAGAGGGGTTTTTGTGGTTAGTATTGACGAATAAGAGAGTAATAAAAGAATAAAAAGCTTTATGTAGAAGTTAATTGTCATAGCTAATGGCGAATAAGAGTTAATTGCCATTGGTAGTGGCGAATAAGAGTTAAATTGACATTGCTAATGACGAATAAGACTTAAATTGCAATTGCTAGTGGCAAATAAGTGATTTGCAATTTTGATCTCTCTTACATCCCTATTGTTTCCTTATTCGCCAATACTAACCCCGAAAATCCTTCTTGAGATTAAAAACCATACCCAACACCCCTTGTGATTAATTTTTTGAAACAAACACCATTTTTAAAAAAAATTATGGTCGCCTTTTGTCACAACAAAATTTCTTACTAATTTAAATATTGTGCTTTTAGTGGATGGGGGCGGGACGCGATAAAACGTAAGTCTCTATAGTGGTGTAAATGAACCAAGCTGATTTGCGAGCTACTTGAGATAGGCCATTAATATCCAGGACCTAGCTGAATCTAAATAAGCTTAAGCCTAAGCTTTAAAATGTTTTTTTTATTTAATATAGCTAACATATTATAAATAATAACACTCATTATATATAAAGTTAGGACAAAAAAAATCAAATGTATGTTAAATAACACTAATAAATGAGCCAAGCCAAACTCAAGTTTTGAAAAATTATTCAAAAGTCGTGCTTGAGTTTAAGGATGAGTTCAGAATGGTACCAGTATCAATTAAGAAATTTAAAAATATTTGGCATCGGTGGAATTGGCCAGAATAATGTTTAGTCATGCAATATAGTCCTCTTGCTGAATCACCGGATCCCGCAACCCGCCAAAACCGGTCGCGGCTTTTGAAAAAAACATTACAAATAGAGGTGCACAAAAGCTTGAACCTAGAACCGGCTTTTTAATAACTGAGCATGTATCCGACCCTACACGTATGGTACGAATAGGGTATGCATTTCAGTACCAAAAACCATACCTAGAACCGGACCAGATTTAAACTCAGTAATATATGAAAACGGAACAAGTTTTTCCAATATCCGAAACCTGTATTTTATAAAGCCTGATTTATACTCGAAATTACATGAAAAATACACCAAAAAAGTGTAACCCCTTAAAAACCCAATCTATACCCCCCCCCCCCACCCTCCTTCAACACACACACACACACACACAAATTGTAATATCCTAAAATTTTAATGTTGAATAAAGAAAGTTATGTTTAGTGATTTCGCGTTATTGATTAATTAATATCGAGTAAGGAGCGATCATGGACTTAGATTAATCGAGATGGGTTAAATGAGAATGGGCCTTAGGTCCATGGGCTTTAAGGGATATAAATATCCCCTAAACCCTAAAACATCACTCATTTCATCTTATTCTCTAACACTCCAAAACACACCCACACCACACACACCGCCGGCGGCCGAGGGAGAGGAACGAGCGTGATCCGAGAGAGAGTGAGCGATTAGTTGTGATTAAACAAGTTAAACGAGATCCAAACAAGCACAAAAAGGTATGATTCTTGATCTTTGAAGTTTAAAGATCCAAGCTTTATAGTGATACGACCGAAAACGGTTGGGGAGCGTAGTGGGTGATGTCGAACCATAACAAGGGTGTTAAAATCGCCAAAAATGCTTGATAGAAACCAAACAGCGGCTGAACTGGGCAACTTCGCCGCGAACTGGGCAACTTCGCCTTCAAAGCGATAACTTCGCCTTCAAAGCGATAACTTCGTCTGAGGCCAAGTTCGCCTAATTGATAACTTCGCTTACGGCCAAGTTCGCCTAACTGGTAACTTCGCCTGAGGCCAAGTTCGCCTAATTGATAACTTCGCTTACGGCCAAGTTCGCCTAACTGGTAACTTCGCCTGAGGCCAAGTTCGCCTAATTGATAACTTCGCTTACGGCCAAGTTCGCCTAACTGGTAACTTCGCCTGAGGCCAAGTTCGCCTAATTGATAACTTCGCTTACGGCCAAGTTCGCCTAACTGGTAACTTCGCCTGAGGCCAAGTTCGCCTAATTGATAACTTCGCTTACGGCCAAGTTCGCCTAACTGATAACTTCGCCTAAAGTCAAGTTCGATTAGGAAATAAATTAAAAACCTAATGAACAATGTGTTAAGACAGTTAATGGAAATAAAATTTTTCCAAGCTGACCTGGCAGCTCGACCCCAGCCAGGGGCTCTGCCCCTTGGACCCTGCTAGGGGCTGCCGCCCCTAGACCCCGCTGCCAGGGGCGCTGCCCCCGGACCCCCGTTCGTTGTGGGTCATATAAAGATAGAAATGCAATATGAGAAGTGATAGTTAATTGATACGTATACTTGTTATACAGTCAGCCGTGCACAACTGAAGAAAGGGATTACGATTAAACGGTGAACGTAACCGTGTTCAGGTGAGTTTCTAGCCCCATTCCTTGTTATGTTTTCGGGGCTGTGTGCATACTCGATGTGTTGTTAATACATTTATCCTAAGTGATAAGTGTATGCCATATGTGATATATGTGATATGTATGAATGATTGCTTGATGGTACGTGAACGATCTTCGGATATTGCACGTACTGTCAGGTTGTAACGCTATGTATAAGGTAAGTATGATATGTATGCTTATGTGTATGAACGTAATAAAGTTAATAAAAGAAGGAAAAGATGGTTGTATGGTTGTATGGTTACGAAAAGGGTACCGAGCCCTAATAATACTCGAGGTATGATGTATGGTTGTATGGTAACGAAGAGGGAATCGAACCCTACTAATATTCGAGAACTAGGGACCAGACCCTTATAATATCTGTGATGTTAGGGACCAGACCCTTATAATATCTGTGATGTTAGGGACCAGATCCTTATAATATCTTTGATGTTAGGGACCAGACCCTTATAATATCTGTGATGTTAGGGACCAAACCCTTATAATATCTGTGATGTTAGGGACCGGACCCTTATAATATCTGTGATGTTAGGGACCAGACCCTTATAATATCTGTGAGGTTATAGGGCGAAAGGCTCTTTAAAACGTATGATTATATATGTAAAGAAAGTACGAATGTAAAAATGAAAGTATATGCACTTAGGTGTGTACGAAAGAAAGTTAAGAGGTTAAGTATGAAATGTAAGAATGTATTGTATGATTATGTGATTAACTAGAACTCACTCAGCGTAGCTGACTTTTAGTATGCACGCAGGTGAGTAGGATAAGACAGCTCGCTTGAGGAGACACGTGGCACTGAATAAGAGGCTGGCATCGAAAGACTCAAGACGTTTAAGTTTAATGTTTCGTTTATTTTGAAAGACAAAATGATGTTTTAAGACAAGACGTGTTTTGTTATGAAATGTTTTATGAAAGTTTTTAAATTCCGCGAATGTTTTAATTAACTCTGATATTTAGAACTGCGTTTATGAGTAAATCCAACAAGAAAGTAGGGTTACCGGTGACGGGGCCTTACAAAAATAGGGTTTTTACAATACCCGATAATAAGGTATTCACATACATGGTTTTAGAATATCCGGTTCTAAACCCGACGTGAACCCGGTACATAAGGTATAATTTTTAGAGATAATACCCAGGCCAACACAGCATCAATATTTGATTTTCCAATATCCGATCTTACCCGATACCAGATATTAGAAAAACTTGATTTGTACACCTCTAAAGTGGTGGTTTTTTAGCGGGCCTTCAAATTTAGGGCTACTCTATTTATCCGGGTCGTCCCGATACAACATTCAATTTCATAACAATAAAATCATCCTCCTCTCTGCTCTTCTCTTTTTTCTGGTCGGCCTGTACAAATACAGCACAGTCCCCTGCTAAAACCCTTCATCACTTTCTGAACTTGATGCTTTTACAGTTATACTATATGCACTCATTAACCCAAACCTGATTTGGGTTTTCTTGATTCTATGTTTCTGAAGCTCTTCTCCACCAAAAGATGTAATCTTTTTACACGAACTCTTCACTTTGCTGGTAAGCATTTCAACCACCCAAATCTTGAAGATATTACTTTCAATTCAATTTCTGTTCTTTTATCCCAAAGAAAATGGAACCCCTTGGACAAAATATTATCATCATCTTCAAATGTCACACACTCGTTAGTAAATCGAGTGCTTTTCGAGTTTCGAAACTCACCCGAGCTAGTCTTAGGGTTCTACAACAGGGTTGTAGAGCAAAAAAGCTTTTCTTTTTCATTAGATAATGTGTGTGTAATGATACATGTGATGATTAGCTGCAAAAAAATATGATGATGCATTAGATTTGATGACTAAGTTAATGCAAACAATGGGTTATTCTCATTTAGAGGTGTTGGAAGGATTATGGAATAGTTATTATGATGATCAAGTTTCGTGTCCGGATGTGTTTGATGCGTTGGTTAGGGCCTGTGTGATTTTAGGCGGTGACGCTAATTATGCGTTTGAAGTGATTGTGAAGTTGCGGTTGGAGAAAGATTTTGATGTTTCGGTTCATGCTTGGAATAACTTTTTGAATCGGCTTTTGAAGTCGAATGAGGTAAATCGGTTTTGGAGAAAGTATGGAGAGATGATTGCGTACGGATATGTGGAGAATGTTTATACGATGAATTTGGTTATACACGCGTTGTGTAAAGAAATGCTTTTGGATGAAGCGATTAGCGTGTTTTACCGGATGTTAAAAGGTGGAATATATCCAAATGTGGTTACTTTTAATATGATTATTAACGGTGCTTGTAAAGTCGGAGATGTTGAGTTGGGGTTAAAGTTGTTTAGAAAGATGGGGATGTTGTCAAATGGGGTGGTTATGCCTAATTCGGTTACTTTTAACTGTCTCATTAACGGATATTGTAAGTTAGGAGATTTGAATACAGCAGAAAGCCTTAGAGATGAAATGAAGACATTAGGTATTGAACCAAATTTAAGGACGTACGGGACTTTGGTTGACGGGTATTTGAGGAAAGGTTTTACAGACGAAGCGTTTAGGTTGTGTTCTCGTATGGTGGATAATGGCTTTATTCCAAATAATGTTATTTATAATTCGATAATTCATTGGCTTTACTTTGAAGGAGATATTACCACAGCTTCTATTCTTTTGTCACATATGATAAAAACCAACGTTCATTTCGATAAATTTACTAATTCTATATTGGTTAACGGGCTATCAAGAAACGGATTCTTGAATGAAGCTCTTGGCTACCATAAATGGCTTGTCGGGACGAATCTTGTGGATAAAGATCGTTTCTTGGAGAATATTCTTGTTTATTATCTCTTTAGAAGTGGTAATGATCCTGTATCGAAGGTCAAACAGGTTCTTGATGATATGGTTGACCGTGGGGTTACTCTAGATATAGTTACGTATGGGACTATGATTGATGCGTTTAGTAAACTAGGGAGTATTTCAAGTGCGGTTCGTGTTTATGATGATATGATAAAGTCGGGAAAGAAACCGAATTTGGTGATATATAACTCCATTGTTGATGGTTTGTGTAAGAATGTATCTATAGATGTAGCCGAGATTATGGTAGATGAGTTGAGGAAGTTAAGTTTACTTGATGTTGTGACTTTAAACAGCTTATTGAACGGTTATTGTGCGAATTGGAAGGTTAACGAAGCGTTGAATTTGTTTTCTCGAATGCAAGAAGACGGGAAATTGGTGAATAGAGTCACGTACAATATACTCATCAACTTTGTTTGCAAATTTGGATCGATTCAAGAAGCGAAGGAGCTTATGGAGATGATGGTGACTCAAGGTTTGACTCCTGATGCTATTACATATACGATTCTTCTTACGAATGCTTCTAAGAAGATGAGCGCGGAGGAATTGATTGAATTGCATGACAATCTGGTGGTCAAAGGAGTGATTCCGAGTGATTCCGGATAGTCAAACATACGACGAGATTGTTGGCCCCCTGTTTCAGAGGGAAAGTTTTGACCTTTGATCCATGTTTGTGATTAGACTTAATGTATATACAACTGAAATGCATATAGGTTATATTCTGTATCATTTATTCAGACAAAAGGCAAACTATTTTACTTTCTTGATCTTGTTTTTTTTTGCTGTGTTAAGGGCAATCCTGTATCTATATTCTCATCCTTGTAACAAAAAGTTGAAGCATTAAGATAAATGGCAGAAAATATAAAGGGTAAACATAATATATAATTATATATTATTAATAACATAAGGCGCATTTCATCTTTTTTCATAATATGATTAAGAAAGGGTATATACCATGACACATATGTTGTACCTTGCACTTTGCTTGGGATTGAAGTCATTGAACTTTCTTTAGCATATTGTGCCAAATTCATACATAATGGAATAGAGGTGCATAAATCGGGTATTTTCAGGAATCGGTTTCGGGATTGTCAAGAAAAGTCAAAACTAGGTTGGATAGGAACCGGTTTCAGGTAAAGTCAGGCATTTTATTGGTTTTCGGGTTTCGGGTCGGATCGGGGTTTGACCATGTATTCCCGGTTTCGGTTCCGGCAGGTCCAGGTTGGTTCCGGTTCAGGTACGGTTCCCGAGAGAAACCCAAAATCCAGTCCGTACCCGTAGGTTGGGTCGGGTCCAGAATTCGCTTTTTTTCCACCTCTATAATGGAACAAAGCCAATTCTTTCATTGTCCAAACTGCTTTATATACTTGTACATCATGCAGCTTATACTGTACTCTGCATCAAATTTCTTCTAAACTAAAATCTAAAATCTATTTACTCTGATAAAAGCATAAATAAATTAAAAATCAAATATTAGATTTTGTGGGAACTCTCTTTAAAAAAAAGGAACACCATGCATTTCAAGGTGTACAATCACAAATAAAAATATGGCAAAAGAATGAAAAATAATAATAATAATAATAATAATAATAATAAAATCTAGTGGGGTCTCCTGATAGCCAACCCCTCATCCATACACAAACATGATCATCTTCATCCACTCAAAAATCTCATCCACCACCATACATACACATACAAGAAAATAAAAAGATAAGATTTTTATCAATCAAGAAACCAATACTACTCTTCTTCTTCATCTTCACCCACACATTACCACCATTCTTGAATTAGTAACCATCATGTCTTGCTCCAATCTAACAATGTGGGTGCCTTCAAAACCAAAACTTGATTCATCCTCACCACTTTCCTTCACATCCTTCATCACCCCATCTTCACTTATTTCAACTTCAAACAACAACCATACACCTTCAAGATCTTCTTCTGCAATCCACTGCAGCCTCCGTGAGCTTCGAACCCGTATTGATTCAGTCAAGAACACTCAAAAGATCACAGAAGCCATGAAGCTTGTTGCAGCTGCAAAAGTCAGAAGAGCCCAAGAAGCTGTGGTCAACGCAAGACCATTTTCTGAAACTCTAGTTGAAGTTCTTTACAGCATCAATGAACAGCTTCAAACTGAAGATGTTGATGTGCCTTTGACCAATGTCAGACCTGTGAAGAAGGTGGCACTGGTGGTGGTCACTGGTGACCGTGGTCTTTGTGGCGGGTTTAATAATTTTATATTGAAAAAAGCTGAAGCTAGGATTAAGGAGCTTAAGACTCTTGGTCTTGATTATGTTGTGATTAGTGTTGGTAAAAAGGGTAATTCTTATTTCCTTAGGAGACCGTATATTCCGGTTGATAAGTTTCTTGATGGAAGCAATCTTCCGACTGCGAAAGAGGCGCAGGCGATTGCAGACGATGTGTTTTCGCTTTTTGTAAGTGAAGAAGTTGATAAAGTTGAGCTTTTGTATACAAAGTTTGTGTCTTTAGTGAAATCTGATCCTGTGATTCATACTTTACTTCCATTGTCACCTAAAGGGGAAATTTGTGATGTTAATGGTGTGTGTGTTGATGCTGCTGAAGACGAGTTCTTTAGGTTGACTACTAAAGAAGGGAAATTGACCGTAGAACGCGATGTCATCAGAACAGAAACCGTTGATTTTTCACCAATCTTGCAATTCGAACAGGACCCTGTGCAGATTCTTGATGCTTTGTTGCCATTGTATTTAAACAGTCAGATATTGAGGGCGTTACAGGAGTCGTTAGCGAGTGAGCTTGCTGCGAGAATGACTGCGATGGGGAATGCTACAGATAACGCGACTGAGTTGAAGAAGAACTTGTCTCGGGTTTACAATCGGCAGCGCCAGGCAAAGATTACTGGAGAGATTTTGGAGATTGTTGCTGGTGCTGATGCATTGGCTTGATTGATCAAAATATGTTTCGGTAATCGGTTAGTTCTTGCAACTGGTTAATCAGTCATATGTGTTGAATTTGATCATAATATGTATTTATAACAGGAGAAACTGTTAAGGTTAATGTTCACTCCAAACAAATCAAATTGGTGCATTTTTATTATTACATAATAATATACACATATATGTGAATATGAGGTTTTTTTTTCATATCTAGTGGTTTGAGAGTTGTGGAATCAAATGGTTTGTATTGAATAGCAAGTTATATGTATTAAGGGTTATGCTAAACATACCACGTCATTTCATCTTTTCTAGTCATTCACTCGCATTGTATCCGCCTTTATATAGATTGTATACCTATGGTATACATTTGCTACACGTCCTATAACAAGGGGTATGACAAATATACACGGGCTAGATTTAGCGAATGCCATATACCATGTATATATATGGACTTTTAGCATTGCAATGATAGTTTAAAACATATATCAAACACCATCTCATTATCTCATGAATAAATGATATTTAGTTCATATTACTATAAGTAACAAGAAACACATGCCCAATTTAGTTTTTCCTTTCTAGGTATGATTACAAATTAAAAGATTTCTTGATTAATCATTTACTTGCTTAGCTATTTAACTCAAAAGGTAAGAAAAACTATGGGCTTTCAAGAAAAATTCTAATGACACCAAATTGTTAGGCAAAAATGGCGTCCTCGTCCTTTTTTTTTTCTTCTGCATACGTAGTACATACATAGTACATGTAGATAAATACTAAAAATGCTGAACCTCTCCCCTCTTCTCTAGCAAAGTGGTGGACCTAGAAATTTTCTAGCATGGATGCGATTGGGAGCCTTGACCAAAATTTGACAGGGGAAGATCGTAATTTTAGCGTATATAAATAACATTAATTTTATTTTCAATGGAGGGCACTTGCCCCATCCATTGGTAGTGGGTCCGCCCCTACTCTGGCAACCTGCCCTTTCCCCCGCTCCATGTTGATCAATAATCGTGTATCTTTATCGGTAAACTATATCCAAAGTATAGAGAGGGCTATCAAGAACTATATGAGAGTGCTTATTGGACTTAAATAGTTAAATGACGACCTCCCACTAAGAAGCAAGAACATATATGAGCTAGCCCCACTTTGATATATAGTTATTTAGAATAAATTTTTGTAGAGATTATGAAACGTTTTATATTAAACATATGAAACGAAAATTTCAAAATCACAATATAAGTTTGTCATAATAAACACGTTTTTTTATTAATAAAATGACTTTTTTTTTGTAAATTTAGGATGATATGTATCTCTTATCTATGATCTCATTTTCCCAAAAGCCCATCTTTTAGTTTCTTGAAGCAAGTGCTTCTTTTCTCTGTTTCTGAAGAGGTAGGTCCCAGCAGAGCCCAGTTGGACCCGCAAGACTCACCTTGAACAGGGACGTCTGCGCAACGACCAACTGCTTCCGCAGGACCCACCATGCTCAGAGAAGACCTTACGCGCAGTACGCCAGCTGTACCCGCAGGGAAAGCCTCCCAATGGTGAAGTACCCCGCTTGTTCCCGCAGTTACGGATACAAACCATCAGGGAAGGCTACCCGCACTGATAGCAAGGCTACACGCACAAGGCACTAACTCTTGCTACTTCAGTAGTCACCTGAAGGAATGAGCAAGGCGGGAATACTCCCGCCCAAATGAGCCAGTCCGTATGCTTCTGGAAGATCTTTTGTACTATACCTACCAAGGTATGGGCAAAACAGACGATCTGACCAGAACAGCCCATGAACCAATCACAGGGTGACAGCTCACCGACAACAGTACGAGGAGGAGCACCCTCTAGTACTGTTTGTCACTATTAGCCGCTGCCTACTCACCAACCCTTACTATGGGACGTGCGCAGCCTACAGTTGGTGGAACAGTGCATAGCCGGCAGTAAAGGAACAGTATACAGCCGACCTTTTCGCTGTCGGCCGCAGCCTATCCACCAACCAGCATGGCTTGTGCGTAGCCCACTGTTGGTAGAACAGGAATACTATTCAGCCGGCTGTACCTTCTAGGAAACCTACCTTCGGCTATAAATACTCCAACACCTTGGAATGGTAAGGACATCATCTGATATCTCATTATCTTATCTTCTCTAGCAATCTCTTAATATACACTTATATTCAGAGCAATCTAGTCTGATTCTCACGCCGGAGGGTGGTCACAATGAGGAACCCCCCCCTTCTCAGTGACGAGCTTACGGTGTCTGTTTTGCAGGTCACCTGAAGAACAACTTTCTTTGTTGGACCTCATCCTCGTGGGAAACATTACTTAACCCCCAGATTATCCATAATCTGCCCAGGGTCACTTAGTGTTTCTTCATTGGCGCCATCCGTGCATAAAAGCTATAACTAATTCTTAGTTTTTTCAAAATTTCTGAAGAAATGGTTAACGTTACTCCGGTCCCAAGGCCAGTAAGTGACCAAGAAACCCCGGTGACCACAACCCCAGCAACTGGGGGGAACACCGGCGGTTATACAAATTTTACGAACACTACCCCGGTTACCCAAGCCGGGACAAGTGCAGTAAACAATATTTCACTGGGGTTCACTGATGCCCAGTTAGAGAAACGGACGAGGGTCCCTCGCCAAACACTAGGTCAAGTTAAGGCGTGGGCCGAAGCACGTCAGAAAGAGTTCCAAGCTGAGTTGGATGAACGCTTGCGTTCACTACAACAGGCTGACGAATTCGGCAGTACTCGCCAACATCTCAACATGAACAGTGAGTGCGAGTACTCAGACGATGAGCGGGAAGAATCCGATACCGACGCGAACCCTCGCCATAAGGCAAAAGGGAAGCGTAAGGAAACGGACTTCCAACCGACAAGGAATTTTGGAGAAACCTTTAAACCAACGAACGCGGGGAGAAACCCGCGTGACTTCTCCAAAACCTTTAGACCAACTGCTGCAAATGCAGGAAAGTCTAAGTTTGCAAGGGACATTGCGGAAGCAATCGCCCCGAGAAGTGCCAAACAAATGTCCAACATCGGCACTTATGATGGTCTATCCGACCCAGACGACCACTTGAACAGATTCATTGCGGGGGCAACCGTCAGTAACTGGACGGAACCCACGTGGTGTTATATGTTCCAAATGACTCTGGTTGGAGCGGCCAGGGCATGGTTCGATCGTTTACCGGTCCACTACATCTATGATTGGGCGGACTTTCAGAACAAGTTCAGCCAACACTTCAGCCAACAGAGGAAATATACTGAAGAACAGTGGACGATCCTCAACTGCGTTAGAGAGGAGGATGAATCTTTACTAGACTTCATCACTCGCTTCAACTCCAAAAAGCTTAGTCTGGGCAACATAAGTGAAGATCTTGTTCGCGCCGCTTTCATCCAGGGCGCCGAATACCCAGAGCTTATCCGCACATTGACGGGTAAGGACGGCATGCCATCCACATGGGATGCCATCATGACGGCGGCCAAACGCTTTGCCGAGACGGAGAAGCAACTGGGAAGGGATCTTCCCCAGAGTACACACCTCTACACGCAAAGGACTAGAGAAAACAATGTTCGGACCGCCCGGCAGAACAAAAAGAGGAAGCTAGGTATTTGGCAGTCAAGGGTAAACTTTGACACTTCATCCAGCTCTCGCCCTCTTGTTGGCGGAAGGGATAACACACACCCTTCAAGCCGAAAACACCGGTGGACGCCACTCACCAAAAGCGTCACGGAGATATTTGCCACCGAAAAACTACCATGGCCAAAAGCTCCGATGATCCGGCAGCGACCTAATGCGGATCAAAGCAAATCCTGTGACTTCCACGGGACAAAAGGTCATAGTACGGAGGAGTGTACATACTTGAAGGATATTGTTGAAACATTCGTCAAGGATGGAAGACTTACACACCTTGTGGCATCAATCAAGAAGGGAGGAAGGAATGATAACCGGTACAGAGGCAACGGACGAAAGCCCGTTGACATCAGCATCAACATGGTTCATGGCAAGATCAGAGGAAGAAAAAGGCGAGCGACAGAACCATGCGCGTGGAAGGAAGCTGAGGTGCGCTTCCCGCGAGTGCCAGGAGGACCCAGCAAAGAAGGCCCTATCGTCATCAAAAGCCAGCTGGGGCACTACATCACTTCTCGCACTCTTGCTGACAACGGCGCCTCGTCAACGGTGATGTACAGGCAGTTCTTCGACAAGCTAGATGATGAAGATAAGGAACGCCTGGAAACGATCTACGCCTCGATGGAAGGGTTCGACGGCAGCACAAACACCCCCCTGGGTATCCTATCTTTCCCCGTCACTCTTACGGACGGGAATCACTCACGCACAGAAGACGTGGATTTTGTCGTGATGAGGAAGCCACACCACACATACGACATTCTCTTCGGAAGAGACGGGATGGCAAGATTCAACGCCGTGGTATCTTCAGTCCACGGCATGATGGGATGGCCAACAGCTGAGGGTGTAGCGATGATCACCGGCATTCCCCAGGTATGCATCGCATCTGTCTCATCTAAACCCAAACCAAAGATGGCTAAACCAACCATCACCGAACCGGAAAGATGGGCCTTCAACGGCAAGTACCCTGACCAAGCCGTTACCATTGGCCCAACAGTTGTTGATCCCACACGCACCTTACTCAAACGCTTACTACAGAAAAACGCTGACATCTTCGCGTGGACACCAGCTGACATGACTGGTGTACCCCGAAGTAAGGCAGAGCATAAGCTCAAGTGCGATCCGGCTGTTACGCCAGTCGTACAAAAGCGCAGAGTAATGGGGCCAGAACAAACTAACGCGTGTAGAACCCAAGTCAAGGAACTCCTTGACACAGGCATCGTACGCGTTAGCATATATCAAACATGGGTTGCAAATCCCGTTATGGTACCGAAGAATAACAAACAATGGCGCATGTGCATAGATTTCAAGGACTTAAACAAAGCATGCCCCAAAGATTGTTATCCGTTACCCGAAATTGATCTTAAGGTGGATTCGTTAGCACCGTTTCGCCTTAAATGCTTCCTGGATGCGTATAAGGGGTACCATCAAATCCACATGGCCGTTGATGATCAGGACAAAACTGCTTTTCGGACGCCCGATGGCACATTTTGTTACCAAATGATGCCATTTGGACTTAAGAATGCCGGTTCCACATACCTACGCCTGATGGACAACCAGTTCCATGCCCAAATTGGGAGGAACTTGGAAGTCTACATGGATGACTTGGTCATCAAAAGCCCTGACGCAGAAGCGATGTTGAAAGACATCGAAGAAACTTTCAACACGCTTAGGAAAATAAACATGAAACTCAACCCGAGCAAGTGTGCCTTTGGAATGGAAGAAGGGAAGTTCTTGGGGGTCATCGTCACTAAAGATGGCTTCAGAGCGAACCCTGAAAAGGTCGAAGCAATTATCAAAATGGAATCACCTACTACCATCAAACAGGCTCAGACACTGAATGGACGACTAGTGGCACTTAATCGCTTTTTGGCAAACCACGCGGATAAGTCGTTTCCTTTCGTGTCAACGTTGAGAAACTGTTTAAAGAAAACGCACTTCCGCTGGACACCAGAAGCGGAAGCAGCTTTTCAGGAGATTCGGTCACGCTTGATCGAACTCCCAACGCTCACAGCACCAAAAGCGGGAGAGGAGTTAATCCTATACCTTTCCGCAACAGATAGAGCAATCGGGGCAGTCCTGCTAGTAGAGCGAAAAGGCATCCAGATGCCAATCTATTATGTCAGCCGTATCCTAACAGACGTAGAAACCCGGTACTCTACCCTCGAAAAATTAGTCTTAGCACTTATACACGCTTCACGCAGGTTAAGACGATATTTCCAGGGTCACCCAATCACCATTCTCTCCAACTTCAAACTTGCAAACGTTCTACGCAAACCCGAGTTATCGGGACGCCTAGCCAAATGGGCAATTGAGTTGGGGGAATACGCGATAAAGTATAAGCCAAGACCAGCCATAAAAGGCCAGGTTTTGGCCGACTTTATTGCGGAAGTGCCTGCATCGCGGGAAAAAGAGTGCCAGGAAGAGGCTCAACCCTCTCCAGCACAGGACATCAATGATGGCTGGCGACTCTACACTGATGGAGCAGCCAGTAATGAGGGTTCAGGCGCAGGGCTGAAACTAACCAACCCAGCAGGCCAAGAATACACTTACGCTATTCGACTGGATTTTCCAAGTACGAATAACGAAGCCGAGTATGAAGCATTCTTGGCCGGGCTGAGAATTGCGCGTAAGATGGGAGTGAAACACTTGGAAGCCCACGTGGATTCCATGTTAGTAGCCAATCAAATCAACGGGACGTACACGGCCGTGAACGACACAATGGCCCTGTACCTCGCACAAGCAAAAACCCTTATGCGCGATTTCAACGATTGCAAAGTCATACACGTCAAGCGTAGTGAAAACAAATCTGCGGATGCGTTAAGCAAGCTTGCATCATTAGCCTTCACCCACTTGGGAAAGGACATCCGCATTGAACTCCTCGAGGCACCTTCGGTCCCGCACAAGGAAATTTGTGTCATCCAAACCGGCACAGAAACGTGGATGACACCAATAATAAAATACCTTGCGGCAGGTACACAACCAGAGTCAAAAACACAGGCAAAAAAACTACGCTGTAAAGCACTGAATTATCAACTCATCGATGACATCCTTTACAGACGTAACTTTCTTGGCCCACTCTTAAGATGTGTGGACAACCAAGATGCTGACTACCTCCTAAGGGAAGTACACGAAGGCATCTGTGGAGTACACACAGGTCCACGCGCTGTTGTAGCTAAGCTAAACAACGCGGGATACTTTTGGCCGGGGATGCATACGGATGCGCTGGCATACATCAGAAAATGCAGGTCTTGTCAGCTATACGCACCCAACACGCATCGCCCGAAGAATGAACTTGTTCCAGTCACCTCTTCATGGCCATTTCAGAAGTGGGCCATCGATGTGACAGGCCCATTTCCTACAGCAGCAGGAAATGTTCAGTTCCTAGTGGTAGCCATCGACTACTTTACCAAGTGGATAGAAGCAAAACCCTTAGTCCAAACAACCGCGAAACATATCAAAAAATTTATTTGGGAATTTATTATTTGTCGTTTTGGACTTCCACAGAATTTGGTGAGCGATAACGGCACCAACTTTGCTGACAAGAAGCTACAAAAGTGGCTGGAAGAACTTCAAATCACCCACACTTTTACCTCAGTGGCGCACCCGCAGGGTAATGGTGAGGTAGAAAGAGCAAATAAGAGCATTGTCGAAGGCATAAAGAAAAGACTCTTGGAACACAGATCCGGCTGGGTGGACGAGCTTCCGCACGTCCTTTGGGCAAACAGAACGCTGAAAAAGGCCAGTACGGGAGAAACCCCGTTCAGTCTCACTTATGGCACTGAAGCCATGGTCCCGGTCGAAATTGGTTTACCCTCACCAAGGGTCTTGATTCAGCCAGAAGACAATGATGCGGAAAGACGGTTAGACCTCATGCTAACCGAGGAACGCAGAGACTTAGCCGCAGTGCATGAAGAGAACTACAAGCGACAAATGCAAAAGTACTACAACACACGGGTAAAACTCTGCAACTTCAATGTAGGAGACTACATACTTCGTAAAAACGAGGCTTCGAACCAACAACGCCCAGGAAAACTGGCCCCGGTCTGGGAAGGGCCATACATTATCAAAGAAGTTCTGGGAAAGGGCGCGTACCGGCTCGAAAGGCTCGATGGCACTCCCATCCCAAGAACATGGAATGGAGCTCAATTACGCAAATGTTATATGTAGATCAATTCCAAACTTGTAAAGAAAAGGCCTAGAGCCACTTCTAATGGAAATGATTCTCCTTTCACAAAGTGTTGATAGCCTTACCTTTATACTTATGAACTTCCCACACTGATGTGCTGGTATTCACCGCATAAATATGGGAAGAAGTAAGTCGTTACGTGTGGAAGGCGGCAAAACCCGCATAAACACAAAACGGTAAAAATTTCAAAAGTTTTAAGGAAAACCTACACGCAGGTCAGATGTAGGCAAAGTTTAGCCATCCTAAGTGCAAGTGACGGTCTTACCCGCACAATCACGAACAAGGAGGCAAAACTTAAACCTATTATCTACCACGTTCAAAGGTTAACTTATTCTAAACACTTAGAAAATTTCAAAGGAAAAGATGAGGAAAACTTCCACGCAAGTCAGATATAAGTAAAGTTAAGCCATCCTACTAAGTGTAAGTGACGGTCTTACCCGCACAATCATGAAAGAGGAAGCGAAACAAACTTATAATTTGCCACGTTAAAAAGTTAACTTATCTAAGTACTAAAGAAATTGCTAAGTTAAATCAAAACATGCGAAAAATAAACAAGGCAAGGAATTAACACAATTTTTATTTCATCAAAATTCAAAAATTACAAAGATTGCTGGGTGCATACCCGCATACAAAAGAAGCTGTACAAAAACAAAAATCTACTCTAATGGTGGAAAGGGATCTTCAAGATCAAGCCTCAGGACCACTTCCACTTGGACCCGCACCATCAGTAGAATGTGGCGGTTCAAGGAAGGCTTTAAGGATAGCTAGCCCATCATCAGCAGCGGCAACTTCGTTTACCTTCTCCACCACCGGATGCGGGAAGGCGGCATACTGATTCACTGCTTGGTCATAAACAGCTTCAGTATCCACATCATACAAAGGGAAGTTGGAAGGCGGGATGCCTTTCTCAACAAACCCTAGACCAAGCAGGAAGCCGGCCTTTTCCCCATCCTCATGAGAAGCGTTGAGGGCTGCGCTCATAGCATCGTCATAAGACGTATCCGTGAAGACCCGATGCACAACCTACAAGAAAAAATACAAGTGTCAAAATCTCTTCCATGTGCAAAGAAGCGTAAAGATATTATAAAGTTAAGCTTACCTGAGACAACGCTTCTCGAAGAAGCCATTCCTTGGCAACCAGAGCTTCTTGGAGGGCGGCTTGAGCTTGGTTACGGGCGCGTTCGGCTTCACTTTTATTGAGGTTGGCAAGCAACACTTCCTTTGCAGCAGCCTCTTCAACGCCCTTTAGCTTCCGCTCAGTGTGGTCAAGCACGCCCCTCTGGTCCAGGATCTCTTGGAGCTTCTTCGCGTCTTCCATCGCCAAGGCATCATGAGCCTGTTGGAGCGCCTCTAGTTTGGCTTTAAGTTCCTCATTCTCGAGGCGTAGATGTAACGATTCCGGCAAATCCAGGTATACCCTAGCCGGAATATACTATTTACGTGTTATTTAATACTAATTATATGAGTTATAGTACGTTTATACGAGTATATATGATTCACAGTACGAATCATACTTGATTATATAGTGAATCGTATTGGAATTACAATTAACCAATGAACGATTATTGAAACCCGAATGAATCGGGAATTACATTATAGACGAAGTATATAATGTTTAGTGATGTTTACGAAGTATTAATGCTTCGGGATAAGTGAATTATAGCACGGAAAAAGGATTTCGATTTATTAGTACGTCGGCACGATAAACGAAACCTTTAACATCAAACCAAGCAAGAGACGATCGATCAAGCCGAAAAAGATGCGTAATTATTAATAATATGATGTTTTAATGTCATGGGTTAAGTTTTTAAAAGTTTTTAAGTCGGTTTTATGTAAATTTTATTTTAACCCGAAAAACAACCATTTTAGGCTCATTTTAAGCCGAATTACGAGTTTAAACGAGAAACGAACTGAACCAGATTATCCACAACATTATCCGGATTGCGTAATCCAAATGTGTGACCATGGTTTGAGATGTGGGCCCCCCCCACACCACCAATATGGCCGGCCCTTATACACACACATTACACACTTCTTTTTCTTTTTTCTAACATTAAAAACTCACAAAACTCTCTCAAACCTTCAAGTATTCATCCAAATCCATCATTTCTAACCAAGATTTGAAGGTATAAACATGTTTTTAATGCTTGATTCTTGTTTCTAATTCTATAATCTTGAGAAAAGGAGGTTTCATGTGAAAAATGGGTGAAAACCCGAGATGAAACCGATTCTCGTGTGATCAAGGGATGTATACAAGCTATACAAAGGATCTTGATCCAAGTAATTAGTTAAAAGAGTTTAGAATGAAATTTTACGGTTGAAATCTTGTAAAAATGAGTTTCCATGTGAAAGACGGGTGAAAACCCGAGATGAAACCGACTCTTGCATGATCAAGAGATGTATACAAGTTATACAAGGGATCTTGGTCCAAGAAATGAGTAAAAAGAGTCGAGAACGGATTTTTATGGTTAAAACCTTTGTTTTTATATCAAAACCGACACTATGAATGAAATGGTTTGATTGTTGGTGTAGCTTGCTTGGTATAGTGTTATTGTGCTTGTAAGTGTTGTATCTAGTGGCTAGCAAATGCTAGAAACCAAGATCCTTGCGATCTAACGCTAGAAAACACAAGATAGTTCGGTTTTCGTGTCATTTAGTGATTTTGGACAGATTGTAGTGTGCTTAGAGTTGGGTCACGAAATTTCACAGAGATGATCTACACATGAAAATATGAGATCTGTGAATTTTTGGTAATTTTTGGATAAAAGATGAATATTTGGTGAATTTAATGCTCTGTTTTGGCCAAAAATGATGAAAAATAGCTAAACTTGATGAAATATTCTGAAAAATTTAGGATAAGCTTTTTATGACATATAAAAGTCACACACAAAATTTGAGCTCAGTTGGAGAAGTCTAAAGGGGCTTTTTGGTAAAACGAGTTCTAGGGCTTTCTAGCTCGGTTTTTGTGAAAATGGCTTGAAATATGAGTTTTGGGTTCTGGAAAAATTCCAGGGAGTCATGAGAATGGCAGGGATCATCCCGGAAAAATTTGGGATTTTTCTAAAGTCTTTTGGTATTTTTGACATATTTAGTGTTTTAATAATGTTTAAAAATAGATAAATAAATGAAAATATAAAAAAATAAATCTGGAAAATTTTTGTAAAATTTATTACTGTCAAAATAAGTTTTGTGCAAAATTTCAAGACCCGAGACTAAACGGGTAATTATTTGTGCTAAAAAGAACATAAAAACAAATTTTTAAAGCATAAAACGTGTAAACCGGCAAAACTCGCATAAGCGAGCTGACTGGTATATGAAAACCCTAAAAATGGACCATTTCCATAAAACTAAGTAAATTAAGTAAAAATAAATCATCCGAAAATAATTCGGATGATTTGGGTAATTTTACCCGATTTTTACTGTTTCCGGCACCTAAATGACGGAAACGGGCCCCGCGGCCAAACGGGGTGTCCAAACCGAGCTCTAATTTCATCACTTTAACTAAATTAACAGTCAAACACCATTTTTGGGTCGGGTGTGACCAAACTCATTTTTGAAACTAAAAACGGATAACCGTGCTAGGCACGCAAATCAAGGAAATCTTAAAAATGATAATTTTGACCGTCAGACTCTAAGCAATGTCACAATCTGAGTCCTTAGAAGTGTCACGGGGTTAACATTGTCCCCGGATCGAGTACAGTACTGGGTTAACAATGTCCCCAGATGTACCGATTAACACGGATTTAATTTATGGGAATTATATAGTAACGATTAGATATTATATTACAGATCTAAGCTTATAGCAGTTCATTGTATCACGTCCCGACTCACAGAAAGGTGAGTTTTCACGAGCCCCTTTTTACTGAACTGTTTCTAAATATTTTCCCGGGGCGGAAAACATGTCTTTATTAAAGTATTTAAGTACATACCGATCGTATGGAAACACTTGTATATTTATATATATATATATGTTTGATGCACAGAATATATAAATTGTTTATCGTGTGTAATTGTTCTGGGGTAACATAGTTCCCAGAGGTTATTATTGTTCTGGGGTAACATAGTTCCCAGGGGTTATTATTGTTCTGGGGTAACGTAGTTCCCAGAGGTTATTATTGTTCTGGGGTAACGTAGTTCCCAGAGGTTATTATTGTTCTGGGGTAACATAGTTCCCAGGGGTTATTATTGTTCTGGGGTAACGTAGTTCCCAGAGGTTATTATTGTTCTGGGGTAACATAGTTCCCAGGGGTTATTATTGTTCTGGGGTAACGTAGTTCCCAGAGGTTATTATTGTTCTGGGGTAACATAGTTCCCAGGGGTTATTATTGTTCTGGGGTAACGTAGTTCCCAGAGGTTATTATTGTTCTGGGGTAACATAGTTCCCAGAGGTTATTATTGTTCTGGGGTAACATAGTTCCCAGAGGTTATTATTGTTCTGGGGTAACATAGTTCCCAGGGGTTATTATTGTTCTGGGGTAACATAGTTCCCAGAGGTTATTATTGTTCTGGGGTAACATAGTTCCCAGCATAATTTCATTGCTAATAAATGGTTATTAAAATGATCTGTCAGTGTTTATTTAAATTAGTGAAACTCACCAACTATTCGTAGTTGACCCGTTTTCTTTACATGTTTTCTAGGTATGCCCAAGTTGGAATGATTGATATGTGCTTAATGATCTGTGCTACTTGTTGGAAGCTTGCTGATCTATATTTTGTAATGAATATATTAATGTCTTATTGGTAAAACTCGTGTGTAACACCTAGACAGTAACGAATTGGCAACAATGTAATATGATATAAATTAATGTAGTGGTATTTTCTTTATAAGCAATGCTGTTGATATCAGATGTGTCTGTTGCATCCCGTGTACGTTTCCGCTGCGGTTATGGGGTGTTACAGAACTTGGTATCAGAGCCATTGGTTATAAAGAATTAGGATGTCTGAAAGAGATGCCTAAAATATAACCAGTAGCTCAAGTATTATAGGATCTGAATATCAACTAATAATTTATTGTGACGGGATCTGGATGAACTTGGATGGACAAGTGAGTTATTATGGTCCGGAACATAATAACAGACTTGTCTGCACGGGAGAATTCAGGGGAAGTCACGAGGAACTTTAAATAGGTAAAATTGGCAACATATGTGTAAATATATGATAATATTATTATGTGGTAAAGTTGTATAAATAAGTATGTATTAATTTGATTATGAATTACACTATGGAAAGAACTATATGCTTATTAACTTGTGTGCAGGTAAAAATGTCAAGCCCGCATGGCTTATCAGTAGAGGAGGATCCGGAGGAGGTTAGCCCCGGAAACTCCGGGAGCCTACACGTGTCATCCGACTCCGAGCCTAGCGAGGCGAGTCACAGGAGCTCGAGCCAGTCCTCCCCGGCCCGGATCGTCAGATCCCCTACTCCACTCGCACCGCAGGCCACCCCTGTCCCTCCGGGATTTGGTCCCCACCTTACGGCGCGGATCAGCATTCCGCGTGTCTCACCGACCTTTACCCCACCCAGATCCACTTACCATAGGGGCGAGTCCTCCCGCCCCCAGCCCGAGCCTGCGACCCTACCTGTGTGGGGTCTTCCAAGGCAGGAACGGGACTTGGCGGCCTGGCTACGTGTGCTCACCGAACAGGTGAACGAGCACTCTGCCGCCCTGGTCGTGGGGGTACAGAGGCGGACGTACCTCGGGGACTGCATACTGGACCACCAGTATGCTATTGACCAGTTAAAGAGGGAGTGCTCATACTCCCACTGGTTGATCGGCCAGATGGAAACCCGAGTTCGGGTTCTGATGGCGGTGTTAGTGGTGCTGGTGGCGATGTTGGTGGGGTTGGTTTACCACCATGTTTAGTTGTTTTGAGTTTGGGGATAGACAGGGACCATTTTTTTGATACTCTGTGTAAGTAGTTAGTGGTGATACTAACACAGAGTGAATCTTGGTTAGTTATGATACAACCACTGGCCCCTAGGGTGAGTCTCTTTTGGGGCATATCTTTATAGATACTTTTGGGTATCATTCAAGCACTGACCCTTTTACGGGTTATGTCGAGATGATACCGACATAGGGCCCTTGTATTAAAACTTAGTTGTGTAATGTTGACTGGAAAGTATGTAAACTGATGTTTGTGTAATATGTATCAATGTTTACTAATGAATGAAATATGTATTGTGTTTTATAATTTGAGATGGTATTGATTATATGTATTTCTTGATGTTGTGTAGAATGGCACCGAAACGATCAACGAAAATATCGGAAGTAGATGTGAGTCGTTTGATTGCTCAACAGTTGGAGGCGGCGATACCGGATATAGTATCGCGCATCGCCGCCAGTATTAATAACTCGACCAATCCAACCCCTCCGAGCAATCAAACGCCCATAAATACTGACGGGGAACAAAATGCTAATCCTCCAAGGAATGATAACACTATTCCGAGTAATGACGCACCGCCTAGGGTGGTCGTTACTGACAGCAATGGCCCTATACCTACGGTAGAGACAAACCGTACTGAACCAATTCGTGCATCCAGGGGATGTTCGATCAAGGATTTTATGTTGTGCAAGCCATTAGAGTTTAGCGGGTCTGAAGGACCGAATGGTTTAGTTAAATGGATAGAGAAAATAGAATCAGTGGTGAATATTAGCAACTGCCCCGAGGATTGTGTCGTTAAGTACGCCACCTGTACATTCACCGACCATGCCTTGACATGGTGGAACACCATAGTACAGACTCGAGGTCAGGCGGCGACAAACCTCATGATCTGGACGGAGCTTAAGGCTCTTGTGTTGGAACATTTCTGCCCAAAGAATGAATTGCAGAAACTGGAAAATGAGTTGTGGAATCTGGAGATGAAGGGGGCGGACCACTTGGGTTATACCAATCGGTTTAATGAACTGTCACGATTAGTACCGTGGTTGGTCACCCCGGAGACGAAGAGGGTGGAACGTTATATTTGGGGACTTACTCCAGTAGTGAGGAGTATAGTCAACGCGGGGGGACACCAGACGTATGAAAGTGCAGTGACACAGGCTGGCATTGTCACGTATGATTTCTTGCGGAGCGGATCACTAAAGGTGACAGGAGAATCCGCTGGGGGAAAACGGGGTACACATGATCATAGAATCCAGGAAAAGCAGCTAAGCAAACGAGCTAGGCCCGCTGCCCAGAGCTATGCCATGACTAGTTCGGGCGGAAGGCAAGAACCGCAGAAGGGAACGTTTCCTAAGTGCGGGAAATGTGGTTACCACCATAGTGGTGTGTGCAAAGAGGTGGTGTGCCACCGGTGTGGCAGGATTGGACACTACGCACCAAATTGTAAGACAAATCTGAACAACCTGAACCGTCAACCGCAACCTATTCGTGCGCAACCATTTAGAACTCAACCAGCCCGACAGCAGAACCCCCAAGGAAACCAGATGGTGACCACTAGCCGTGCTTGCTACGAATGCGGCAGCACGGATCACTTCAAAAGGAACTGCCCGAAACTGAACCAGGGAGGAAACGGGAGACAACTCGCGGGTCAGGCATCGTCGTCCAATCCGGCGCGAGGCCGAGCATTCGTGATGGGAGCGAACGAGGCGCGCCAGGACCCCAGCGTAGTGACAGGTACCTTCCTCGTCTCTGATCATTACGCTTCTGTATTATTTGATACAGGCGCCGATAGAAGTTTTGTCTCCGTTAGATTCCTTTCGATAGCAAACCTTCCTATTGGTGAAACCATAGAACCTTACACCGTAGAAGTCGCTAACGGTAAAACCATGATAGTTAATCGGATAGTTCGGAATTGCCCTTTTATTCTGAACGAACAATCCTTCCTGATCGACTTGTTACCGGTAGAATTGGGTAGTTTTGACGTGATAGTGGGAATGGATTGGTTGGCACGTAACAGGGTAGAAATAAACTGCGAAAAGAAAACCGTCAAGATCCGGGTGTCGGATGACGAGGAGATATTAGTGCAGGGAGAAAAATCCGGCACCATGATACCATTTATATCCCACCTCAAGGTGTTGAAATATATACGTCAGGGATGTGTGGCGTATCTAGCGAGCCTGACGGCCGCTGATTCTGAGGAAAAACGGGTGGACGATATTCCCGTGGTACGCGAATTTCCACAAGTTTTTCCAGAGGAACTTCCTGGATTACCGCCAACCCGACAGGTCGAATTCAGGATCGATCTGTTACCTCAGGCTGGCCCTGTTGCTAAGGCGCCCTACCGACTTGCACCATCCGAGATGCAAGAATTATCCAACCAGTTGCAGGAATTGTTGGATAAAGGATTTATACGTCCCAGTTATTCCCCGTGGGGTGCACCTGTTTTATTCGTGAAAAAGAAGGACGGGAGCCTTAGAATGTGCATTGATTACAGGGAATTGAACAAGTTGACAATCAAAAATAGGTATCCTCTCCCCCGAATCGATGATCTGTTCGACCAACTACAAGGTGCGAGCTACTTTTCAAAAATAGATCTTAGATCGGGATACCATCAGGTTAGAATCCAGGAGGAGGATATCCCAAAAACTGCATTCCGGACTCGCTACGGCCATTACGAGTTCTTAGTTATGCCTTTTGGGCTAACAAATGCGCCAGCAGTATTCATGGATCTCATGAATCGAGTCTGTAAACCCTATCTTGACAAATTCGTCATTGTATTTATTGACGATATTTTGATATACTCGAAGAGTAAAGAAGAGCACGAGCAACACTTAAAGTTAGTTCTAGAGCTCCTGGATCAGGAGAAGTTATTTGCAAAATTCTCCAAGTGTAACTTCTGGTTACAAGAGGTGCAATTCCTCGGTCACGTTATAAACCACCAAGGAATACACGTTGATCCGAGTAAGGTTGAAGCAATTAAGAATTGGCAAGCGCCTAAATCTCCAAAGGAAATCCGCCAATTCTTAGGCTTAGCTGGATACTATCGTCGATTTATAGAGAACTTTTCCAGCATCGCCCAACCTTTAACCCTCCTGACTCAAAAGGATCGGAAGTATGAATGGGGTGAAGAGCAGGAAACGGCGTTTCAAACGCTAAAACAAAGATTGTGCCAAGCGCCAATCTTAAGTCTCCCCGACGGAGACGATGGTTTTGTCGTGTATTGTGACGCATCTCGGAGAGGGTTAGGATGCGTATTGATGCAAAATAGTAAGGTTATAGCCTATGCTTCTCGACAACTAAAAGTTCACGAGAAAAATTACACTACTCATGACCTGGAACTGGGAGCGGTCATCTTCGCACTTAAAATCTGGTGGCACTATCTCTACGGTACAAAGTGCACCATCTTCACCGATCATAAAAGTTTGCAACACATATTCGATCAGAAAGAACTGAATATGAGACAACGAAGGTGGGTCGAGTTACTAAGTGACTATGACTGTGACATCCGATATCACCCCGGCAAGGCTAACGTTGTAGCCGATGCCTTGAGTAGGAAAGATCGAGTTAAGCCACTACGCGTGCGAGCGTTGGGAATGATAGTCCAGTCGAACCTTTCGGATTTGATTCGAGTCGCTCAACGCGAGGCGTTGAAAGGGGACCAATTGGAAAAAGAGGGACTTTACAGTAACGAAAAGAATTTCGAACAGCGTGTGGACGAAATTCTCTATTTCAAAAATAGGATTTGGATTCCGACCCTCCATGACCTTCGTGAATTGATCATGGACGAAGCACATAAATCAAAATATTCCATACATCCGGGATCGGATAAGATGTATAAGGATGTGAAGGAGTTCTACTGGTGGCCGGGTATGAAAAAGGATATAGCCACTTACGTCGGCAAGTGTACGACGTGTGCGAGGGTTTAGGCGGAGCACCAGAAACCCTCGGGGATGTTACAACAACCGGAAATTCCTGAATGGAAGTGGGAGCAAATCACAATGGATTTCGTGACACTCCTCCCTAAGACATCCCGGGGACATGATGCAATTTGGGTAATCGTGGATCGATTAACCAAATCGGCACATTTTATTCCGATTAGAAATAATTATAACACCGAGAGACTTGCGCAAATTTATATAAATGAAATAGTGTCTCGTCATGGCATCCCCATCTCGATCATCTCCGATAGGGATAGCCATTTCACCTCCAAACTTTGGCAAGCTGTCCAAGAAGCATTGGGAACACGTATTGACCTAAGCACAGCTTACCACCCTCAGACCGATGGTCAGTCTGAGAGGACCATTCAAACTTTGGAGGATTTGCTTCGTGCCTGCGTACTGGACTTTAAGGGAAATTGGGATCAACATCTCCCACTCGTTGAATTTTCCTATAATAACAGCTACCATAGCAGTATAAAGGCAGCACCTTATGAAGCATTGTATGGACGGAAGTGCCGATCACCACTTTGCTGGTCTGAAGTGGGTGACTCGCAGGTCATTAGATCGGATCTGGTCCAGGAGACGACCAGCAAGATTCTTGAAATTAAGAACAACCTGAAAGCCGCGCGGGATCGGCAGAATAGTTATGCCGATACCCGTCGAAAACCGTTGTCATTTGAGAAGGGTGAAAAGGTATATTTGAAAGTATCCCCGTGGAAGGGTGTGGTTAGATTTGGAAAGGCGGGGAAGTTAGCCCCGAGATACATTGGACCATTCGACATTATTGCAAAAATCGGTCCTGTAGCATACCGATTAGAACTGCCTGATGAACTGAGTGCAGTTCACAACGTGTTTCACGTGTCGAACTTGAAAAGGTGTCTGTCGGATGAGACATTGGTGTTACCTTTAGAGGGTGTTCATATAAGTGATAGGCTCAACTTCGTAGAGGAGCCCATTGAAATAGTGGACGGTAAGATCAAGCAACTTAGACACAATAAGATCTCGTTGGTCAAAGTTAGATGGAATTCGCAACGAGGCCCAGAATTTACTTGGGAACGAAAGGATGAATTTCGGAAGAAATACCCCCACCTATTTCCTCAAAAGGAAGTAGTTGACGCGTAAAATTTCGAGGATGAAATTTTTATAACGGGGGGAGAATGTAACGATTCCGGCAAATCCAGGTATACCCTAGCCGGAATATACTATTTACGTGTTATTTAATACTAATTATATGAGTTATAGTACGTTTATACGAGTATATATGATTCACAGTACGAATCATACTTGATTATATAGTGAATTGTATTGGAATTACAATTAACCAATGAACGATTATTGAAACCCGAATGAATCGGGAATTACATTATAGACGAAGTATATAATGTTTAGTGATGTTTACGAAGTATTAATGCTTCGGGATAAGTGAATTATAGCACGGAAAAAGGATTTCGATTTATTAGTACGTCGGCACGATAAACGAAACCTTTAACATCAAACCAAGCAAGAGACGATCGATCAAGCCGAAAAAGATGCGTAATTATTAATAATATGATGTTTTAATGTCATGGGTTAAGTTTTTAAAAGTTTTTAAGTCGGTTTTATGTAAATTTTATTTTAACCCGAAAAACAACCATTTTAGGCTCATTTTAAGCCGAATTACGAGTTTAAACGAGAAACGAACTGAACCAGATTATCCACAACATTATCCGGATTGCGTAATCCAAATGTGTGGCCATGGTTTGAGATGTGGGCCCCCCCCACACCACCAATATGGCCGGCCCTTATACACACACATTACACACTTCTTTTTCTTTTTTCTAACATCAAAAACTGACAAAACTCTCTCAAACCTTCAAGTATTCATCCAAATCCATCATTTCTAACCATGATTTGAAGGTATAAACATGTTTTTAATGCTTGATTATTGTTTCTAATTCTATAATCTTGAGAAAAGGAGGTTTCATGTGAAAAATGGGTGAAAACCCGAGATGAAACCGATTCTCGTGTGATCAAGGGATGTATACAAGCTATACAAAGGATCTTGATCCAAGTAATTAGTTAAAAGAGTTTAGAATGAAATTTTACGGTTGAAATCTTGTAAAAATGAGTTTCCATGTGAAAGACGGGTGAAAACCCGATATGAAACCGACTCTTGCATGATCAAGAGATGTATACAAGTTATACAAGGGATCTTGGTCCAAGAAATGAGTAAAAAGAGTCGAGAACGGATTTTTACGGTTAAAACCTTTGTTTTTATATCAAAACCGACACTATGAATGAAATGGTTTGATTGTTGGTGTAGCTTGCTTGGTATAGTGTTATTGTGCTTGTAAGTGTTGTATCTAGTGGCTAGCAAAGGCTAGAAACCAAGATCCTTGCGATCTAACGCTAGAAAACACAAGATAGTTCGGTTTTCGTGTGATTTAGTGATTTTGGACAGATTGTAGTGTGCTTAGAGTTGGGTCACGAAATTTCACAGAGATGATCTACACATGAAAATATGAGATCTGTGAATTTTTGGTAATATTTGGATAAAAGATGAATATTTGGTGAATTTAATGCTCGGTTTTGGCCAAAAATGATGAAAAATAGCTAAACTTGATGAAATATTCTGAAAAATTTAGGATAAGCTTTTTATGACATATAAAAGTTACACACAAAATTTGAGCTCAGTTGGAGAAGTCTAAAGGGGCTTTTCGGTAAAACGAGTTCTAGGGCTTTCTAGCTCGGTTTTTGTGAAAATGGCTTGAAATATGAGTTTTGGGTTCTGGAAAAATTCCAGGGAGTCATGAGAATGGCAGGGATCATCCCGGAAAAATTTGGGATTTTTCTAAAGTCTTTTGGTATTTTTGACATATTTAGAGTTTTAATAATGTTTAAAAATAGATAAATAAATGAAAATATAAAAAAATAAATCTGGAAAATTTTTGTAAAATTTATTACTGTCAAAATAAGTTTTGTGCAAAATTTCAAGACCCGAGACTAAACGGGTAATTATTTGTGCTAAAAAGAACATAAAAACAAATTTTTAAAGCTTAAAACGTGTAAACCGGCAAAACTCGCATAAGCGAGCTGACTGGTATATGAAAACCCTAAAAATGGACCATTTCCATAAAACTAAGTAAATTAAGTAAAAATAAATCATCCGAAAATAATTCGGATGATTTGGGTAATTTTACCCGATTTTTACTGTTTCCGGCACCTAAATGACGGAAACGGGCCCCGCGGCCAAACGGGGTGTCCAAACCGAGCTCTAATTTCATCACTTTAACTAAATTAACAGTCAAACACCATTTTTGGGTCGGGTGTGACCAAACTCATTTTTGAAACTAAAAACGGATAACCGTGCTAGGCACGCAAATCAAGGAAATCTTAAAAATGATAATTTTGACCGTCAGACTCTAAGCAATGTCACAATCTGAGTCCTTAGAAGTGTCACGGGGTTAACATTGTCCCCGGATCGAGTACAGTACTGGGTTAACAATGTCCCCAGATGTACCGATTAACACGGATTTAATTTATGGGAATTATATAGTAACGATTAGATATTATATTACAGATCCAAGCTTATAGCAGTTCATTGTATCACGTCCCGACTCACAGAAAGGTGAGTTTTCACGAGCCCCTTTTTACTGAACTGTTTCTAAATATTTTCCCGGGGCGGAAAACATGTATTTATTAAAGTATTTAAGTACATACCGATCGTATGGAAACACTTGTATATTTATATATATATATGTTTGATGCACAGAATATATAAATTGTTTATCGTGTGTAATTGTTCTGGGGTAACATAGTTCCCAGAGGTTATTATTGTTCTGGGGTAACATAGTTCCCAGGGGTTATTATTGTTCTGGGGTAACGTAGTTCCCAGAGGTTATTATTGTTCTGGGGTAACGTAGTTCCCAGAGGTTATTATTGTTCTGGGGTAACATACTTCCCAGGGGTTATTATTGTTCTGGGGTAACGTAGTTCCCAGAGGTTATTATTGTTCTGGGGTAACATAGTTCCCAGGGGTTATTATTGTTCTGGGGTAACGTAGTTCCCAGAGGTTATTATTGTTCTGGGGTAACATAGTTCCCAGGGGTTATTATTGTTCTGGGGTAACGTAGTTCCCAGAGGTTATTATTGTTCTGGGGTAACATAGTTCCCAGAGGTTATTATTGTTCTGGGGTAACATAGTTCCCAGAGGTTATTATTGTTCTGGGGTAACATAGTTCCCAGGGGTTATTATTGTTCTGGGGTAACATAGTTCCCAGAGGTTATTATTGTTCTGGGGTAACATAGTTCCCAGGGGTTATTATTGTTCTGGGGTAACATAGTTCCCAGCATAATTTCATTGCTAATAAATGGTTATTAAAATGATCTGTCAGTGTTTATTTAAATTAGTGAAACTCACCAACTATTCGTAGTTGACCCGTTTTCTTTACATGTTTTCTAGGTATGCCCAAGTTGGAATGATTGATATGTGCTTAATGATCTGTGCTACTTGTTGGAAGCTTGCTGATCTATATTTTGTAATGAATATATTAATGTCTTATTGGTAAAACTCGTGTGTAACACCTAGACAGTAACGAATTGGCAACAATGTAATATGATATAAATTAATGTAGTGGTATTTTCTTTATAAGCAATGCTGTTGATATCAGATGTGTCTGTTGCATCCCGTGTACGTTTCCGCTGCGGTTACGGGGTGTTACAATAGAGGCTCAGCAACAGCTTCAGCCTTGGTGGCCCTTTCAGTTGCGTTCCGAGCAGTTTCCTTAGCCAGCCGAAGCTGTTCGTTAACAGCTTGGGCAGCCTTGGAACGGGCCTCGAGACGGGCCTGAACTTCAACTTCAAGGGCCTTGAACGCCCTCTCCTTCTCCGCAGCAGCCGCGGAGAGCCTCTTATTCTCCTCCCGGACAGCCCGCGCCTGAGCTACTTCTTGGATACGAGCTGCTTTTAACTTGTCGTTTTCACGACAAAGCAGCTAGACGCGCGGCTGCATCCGGGCCAGGAGAACCCGAAGCTCATTGGTTAGCCTACCCTCCTGGTAGCTAGCCATGGCTTCCCCCAACGCACCACTGGGAGCTGCGTGACGAGCCCACTCCACGCACTCCACAGGTGTGCGAAGGGTTGTTCCTCGGCGGATGTTCCATCGTGGAACATACACTTCATTGGAATCCGACACTGTAAAAAACAAAAAACAGTTAGGAAAAGATGATATATAAAAAAAAAAAAAAAAAAGGAGGCCAAAAGAACCCTACGCACCTGTAGGGTCAACAACAGGCCGATAGCCGCCAAACCCATCACCTGAACCCAAGGGAAATCCGTCCAAGAGATCAGGTAGATGGGAAGGAGGCAGAGGTTGGCGAAAAGCCCCATGCATACCTGAAGGATCGGCCGTCGTTGCCGATGACGGAGGAGGCATGGTGAAGGCCGCCGCGGTAGTAGAAACCAACGGAGGTGAACTCACTGTAGGTGAACTCACAACCGTGGTCGCCGCTGCGGAGTCCACAGAAAAAGTAACCGCCGGCTCAGTGAAAGATGCGGTAAATATGGCACTGACAGCCGGCGGTGATGTCATCACAGCTGGAACAGTTGGCTCAACGGAGTGAGCAACTGAACCAGCGGAAGCAGGCGCAGGCGCAGCCGCCTGGGTCGTCGCCTCAGGTAGGCTGACCAAGCCTACCATCATGGGTCCGGAGGTACTCCTCCCCGCTTCACCCTGGAATGCGGGAGCATCCACGCCTGCACAAAGAAGATAAGTATTAATGATGGAATGCTATGAAGTTAAAAATAAAGTTTGTACTTACGGGTTTTCTTGAGCCTAAAAGTGCGGACAGGCGGGGATGAACCCGATGGAGCCGGCCTCTTCACGCCGCTCACCGTTGTCATCCTGGGCTCTCCCGAGGTGACAGTCGTCGCAGCCTCCGGAGCAGTGGTCTTATCACCACCGGGGTTCCCCGCCACTTCCTCGCTCTCGGTCTCTGAATCAGACCGAGGCACCGGATCGGCAGTGGAGGCCACCTTCGCCTTCCCCTTCCCGCCGGCAGCCTTCTTCTTCCGCACCAACGAAGGACCATCTGCGGATTCCTCATCAGAACACAAGATTAGAGGAATTCCAGCAGAGGTTTCAACATTGAGGGGTCGAGGGTTGAATAACGCCTTACCTGGCCGCCTGGCGCTCAGGATCTCGTGGCCTAGCGGGTAGACCTCCACGAACCGATCCGCCGTCTGTGCAAGGAAGGGCAACTCGTTCTCATCTAGAGCACGAGTACCCATCCGAGCGGGACTATCAGCCTCCCGCAGATACAGGAGCGACTGCAAGTCGTTCCCCTCTGAAATAAAAGACAAACAGTTAGAAGACAAACCTATATAAACAAAGAAGACAGAGCGTACCGTAAGGGACAGAATTCAAACCGTATTCAAGGACGATCGGGATCTTTTGCGCATCCGCATCCTTCCACACCCGACTCATCCCGAGCATCACCATCCCGGACTCCGCAAAGCGGTAAACCGAAGATTGGACTCGGGATATCTTTGAGAACCATTCTGCCTCCTGGTAGTTGGAGGCGTGAAGGCTGGGGAGTGCTTGCCCATTCTTGAACTTCATGGCAAGGGGGATGGCGCGAGCGGAGATAAAAAAGAATTCCCGCTTCCATGAACGAAGACTGCGCTCGGTTGCGCAAATCTTCAAACCCTTGATCCGGGTTATCAGAGTATACCACCCCTGGATGCACCTCCAAGAGTAGAAGGTCATCAGGCGGTCGACGAAGGGCTCAACGCCCAGAATCCGGCACACCCACTCGAAGTGGCGAATCTTCGCGATCGCCATCGGGTGCACCTCGGTCAGGTGTACACCGTGCCTCTCTAGGACACGGTACACAAACTTTGTCAAAGGGAACCTAAGATTCCCATAGACAAAGAATGCGGCATATACCCCGATCTTGCCTCTGGGGGCATCATACACCGTCTGATGAGGTTCAGGAAACTCAGGCTCGAGAGACTCGAGCATGAACTTCCTGACGATGTACTGATATAGATCGACAGGCAGAGCACACTGGCACTCGCCAGCAGTACTCTTGTCATCCTTGTCGGACGTGGATGACGGGTGCTCGGCGTACACCCCAGCCTCCTGGGCTGTAGCCTCAAGATCGTGAACAGAAGACATCTTGCAGGTATGAAAAGGAGAACGATTTCAAGAGAATGCTCGACTGAAAAGGAGAGTATTCGCCGGAAATCGTTTTGAAGATGAAGAGAAAAGTGAAAGTGTGGATTACAAAGGACCCTCTCCCCCTTTATATACTAATCGCAATTAATGCGATGAATTTAATGCGGAAGAGAGAGAAATCGCAGGTGCAATGAAACTATGACACGTGGCAAAAAGCAAGCTGGCAACAGCTGTTGAAAGGACGTGTGCCAGTAATTTCGCGGCCACGCGCCCGAAAATTCGCGCCCACAGCGCCTGAAAAAGCGCCTGGAATGACCATATACTGTCACGTCGCCATAACTTCCTGCACGACCTGACACTGTCAGAAGAAACCGTCGGACGACGTTTCAATAGTTTGGACTGTTCTTATCCTTTCACCAACTCTTCGAATTTCAAAATTTCAAAAAGATTCAAAAGCGGGAAAATACCCCTTACCTTGGCTACCAAGAAACTATAAGACAGGTGCGAGTAAAGTGTTAAGGCAAAACCCTTCACATACTTAGCACCCGCAGGGAATTGACGCCAGGAATACCTTGGAAGTAAAGTAACCGTAAGACGAGTGCGGGTACAGTGTCAAGGCAAAACCCTTCACATACTTAGCGCTCCGCAGGGAATTCAAACCAAGAAGGATCTTCTGGGCCATGCTTGCGGAAACGGGAATAACATCCCCGCATGGCGGGAACGTCGAGAACTACATTGTTTGAAACTCCAAGATGGAATTGGTGGTTTTAACATAATTGATCACTATGTTGAAAACTACCAAAACCCCATGGAGAATCCACACAAGTGGGACTCAACGCTCCTGACTTGCGAGGAGGTTACAGACCTACCCGCTTCATACCCAAAGATCAAGCAGAAAAGTCGGGAATTTCTGCGTGACATTAGGAAAACCGCGGGAAGAATCCCCACGGAAAACCTTAAAACTAAAAACCTTTTCAAAACCCCTGGCTAGTCCAAAAGTTCACCTCACTTATTAATAATTCATGAGAAGAACATTGGACTGGGGGGACTTGAAGAGGTAGGTCCCAGCAGAGCCCAGTTGGACCCGCAAGACTCACCTTGAACAGGGACGTCTGCGCAACGACCAACTGCTTCCGCAGGACCCACCATGCTCAGAGAAGACCTTACGCGCAGTACACCAGCTGTACCCGCAGGGAAAGCCTCCCAATGGTGAAGTACCCCGCTTGTTCCCGCAGTTGCGGATACAAACCATCAGGGAAGGCTACCCGCACTGATAGCAAGGCTACACGCACAAGGCACTAACTCTTGCTACTTCAGTAGTCACCTGAAGGAATGAGCAAGGCGGGAATACTTCCGCCCAAATGAGCCAGTCCGTATGCTTCTGGAAGATCTTTTGTACTATACCTACCAAGGTATGGGCAAAACAGACGATCTGACCAGAACAGCCCATGAACCAATCACAGGGTGACAGCTCACCGACAACAGTACGAGGAGGAGCACCCTCTAGTACTGTTTGTCACTATTAGCCGCTGCCTACTCACCAACCCTTACTATGGGACGTGCGCAGCCTACAGTTGGTGGAACAGTGCATAGTCGGCAGTAAAGGAACAGTATACAGCCGACCTTGTCGCTGTCGGCCGCAGCCTATCCACCAACCAGCATGGCTTGTGCGTAGCCCACTGTTGGTAGAACAGGAATACTATTCAGCCGGCTGTACCTTCTAGGAAACCTACCTTCGGCTATAAATACTCCAACACCTTGGAATGGTAAGGACATCATCTGATATCTCATTATCTTATCTTCTCTAGCAATCTCTTAATATACACTTATATTCAGAGCAATCTAGTCTGATTCTCACGCCGGAGGATGGTCACAAGGAGGAACCCCCCCTTCTCAGTGACGAGCTTACGGTGTCTGTTTTGCAGGTCACCTGAAGAACAACTTTCTTTGCTGTACCTCATCCTCGTGGGAAACATTACTTAACCCCCAGATTATCCATAATCTGCCCAGGGTCACTTAGTGTTTCTTCAGTTTCTATTATCATTGGCCTCTTGTTTTCTTACCAATTTTAGCAAAAGCTCTCATCTTTAAGTGCTTGTTGGAAAAGATATTGGGTAGCAAGGTATTTGGTATACTAAAAAACACATAGTACAAATTTCTGGTCATTTATCTTGATAAACACAAATTTATTTGGTTGTGTATAAGTGTTTTAGTTTTGTTAAAGGTTGAAGCAATGGCAGATCAAGATTTTCAAGAAGAAGATGTGTGGAGTGTTGTGAGTGAAAGAGAAGAATCAAACACAAAAGCTAACAAACCATACAAGATCAAGAATAGATCATCTTCAACATCAACAAGTGTAAGGACATCTCATGATGAAGCAAGAATGATACAAAGGTGTTGTAATATTGAGGGTAAGGTATCAATACACAATAAGCAACAACAATCCTCAGCTCCAATGAGTATCCCTTACAAGAAAGGTCCAAGTGATAGATACTATCATAATGATGATGATGGTGCCACCACATGAATACATTGCAAGAAAGCTAGCCATTGAGGAATGGACACTTAAAGGAAGAGACCTTAACAAATTGAGGAATGCTATTTTGAAAAAAACTGGTTTCTTAGAATAATCTTCCATGCACATCCATCATGAAACCATCATTATAATCAAATCTTCTCCATCATCATGCATTACACCCACCATCATCATTCATCAACCTTGTATGCAGGAGTGTCCAATAGTTTTGTAATGGAAGTTTGAGGCTTTGCTATCTCTAATATCCATGGGCCGTGGTCCTTACATTATATGCGGTCTTATATTTTAAATAACTAGTTTGAGACCTTTGTACTACACGAGTAATCCATGAAAATACAATATTTAATAAATAATCCATATACAACTAATATTAAACATTGTTAATACTTTTATACTGAAAAACTATATATATTTCATTGGGCCCAACTCTTTTTTAAAAAAACAAAAAATATATATATATAAGGACAAAAGGGGGGCGGGGGTGGGGGGTGATGGTGGTAATAAGTGAATTTTCTCTCCGGTCCTCAAGTTTTGAATGTATCGTGTCCCCAAAAGTTATCATGGATAAATCGTATTAGTAATTAGTAGACAATTAAATGAGTTAAGTCCATATATCATTCATAGCATAAATGGTGAGTTTTTTTTTCAAACGGTGACTTTCACAGTTAAGTTGCCCCCGCCACCTCACTCAGGCCAACTATGTTGACATGATCGGGATCCACGCTGGCATCCGAGTTTGGCTTAGCATTCCCGGTAAAACCCAGTTGGCTCACCCCGCCCGAATGCACGACATGTTTTAATGCTCTGGTAAAATCCGGTCGGAATCAGGATTCGAACCCGGGACATCCAGGTCATTCATCATGTTCCAGGCCGTTAACATAAATGGTGAGACTGAAACATAAAAAAAATATATAATATTAGAAAAATAAAAACAACACGTACTCAAATAGTATGTGAGAGATGTCAATATTTATGGTTTGTTACTTGTAGTACAAATAATTTGGTCTTTTTTTTACTTATTAGTGTTGGAAATCAGTTAAATTAACAATAAATAACCATTCACCAATGTACTTTCAAAAAACAAAAAATATGCCGAGCTACCCCTCCCCATTTCCCTTTTCTCCATCTCCCTTGCCAAATTCAACCTCAAATTCCATCGAACTACCCGTTTAAACGTGATTAAAATCATATTATTAACGTGTCAACACGTTTATGACCCGTACCCGTCTAATTGCCATTAGCTAGCTCTAAACTTAACACATAAGTATCCTTTGTAAATTAGTGTGTTTATAATTAATACCATTAATAATATATATAGTACAGGTAAGGTCAGGGGCGGCCCAATAGTGTTAACGGGCCAAGTAAGGGCTTGAGGCCCATTTGGGCTTATCATGTTCATATTTGGGTCTTGGGCCTGGAACGGGAATTACAAAGTTAAACGATTCAATTAGTGGCCTCACTTTCCTTTCTTCAATCGGGAGTTTTATTTGTACATTCAACATACCACAATCGGTTACGATTCGCTTCAGCCTTCTTCATTCTTTTAGTGATTCAATTAATTAATTTTGAAGTTCAATCGATTCAGTTTGGTTTTATCAGTTTTGAGTTTTAATGGGTAGTTGGGTTTTAATCAGTTTTGAGTTTCAATTGGAAGCTGGGTTTTAATTAGTTTAGATTTTCAGTTGGCTTTATCAATTTTTGTGTTTCAATCGTCATTGCTTTAAGGCTTGTGGAGTTGTGGGTTGGTGGGTACTGGGTTCATACTTTCATTTTGTAGTTTTAAACCAGGGATGAGCAAATTCGGTACCGAATCGGTAGCAAAGTTTTGAGTTTCAGGATCAGTACGGTACCGGTATTTCCCAAATTTTTATATTCGATACCGGTACTATCCCGGAACCGAACCGAATATTTCAGTACCGGTACCAAGAATTTGCAATTTTTGGAATTGGTATTTTCGGTACCCGTACCGGTCCCGAGCTCATCCCTATTTTAAACGAAAGGACAGTTTATAATAGAGAATTTGCAAATGTGTTGGCCTCAATAAGGTACTAAATTTATTATTATGAACCTAATCTTTTAGTTGCAATTTGTTATTTTCTCATTTGTTTTGATTTACTGACTTAATTTGGACATAAATCATTTCGGTTTAAGTTTTAAAAAAACTTTGATTTAATTTGATTCCGTGATTTAGTAATTTAAATATAATAGTGAGTTTGTATAAACTTTGAAGTTTATAGTTAGCGGTTCCAAATGTGGATAAAAAAGAAGGGTTTATAACATGGCTATTATAGAAAAGGCCCCAATTATTTTAGTTCGCTTGAGGCCACCAAATACGTTGGGCCGCCTCTGGGTAAGGTAAGTTAGTTTACTTGTAGACTGGGGAAATCCCAAAACTTGCTGCTTCTCCTTCCTGCCTTCCTTGTTGGAATAAGAAACCACACAGACTTTGATTATATATTTATTATCATATCATTCTCACCATCTCCATCTTTGATCTTGACAGGTGACAATTTTAACTTGAACTTGTTTTCTTTTCTTTGCGTTCTTCTTTGGGTTTAAAGTTTAAATCAACAACCCTTTCACACACATATATATTTTTCTATCTTCTTTACTTAACTGTATTATAAAGTTTTGAAATTTTATTTGGTTTGTTGTTATAATGTTCCTCAAATGTTTGAAATTTGCAGAAAGCAATCAGAGTGCAGCAGCAGCCATGGTTAAATGCTCCTTCAAGCTTGAACATCCATCCGGTACTTTTCGCTTTTATTAAGTTTGTGATTTTGTAACTTTTGTACCCGAATAAATGCATCATATGTATATATAAAAGAAATAAGCATGATATTATTATATCTTAGTTGTATTTATTTTATAAAAAACTTCTTTTGGTTTTGTTTAAACAGAAAAGAGGTGTGCAGAATCATCGCGTGTCAGGGAGAAGTATAGTACCTGTAAGACATTCATCGTCTTGTTTACTAACAAAGTTTTTAACAAACCGTGTGTTTTTTTAAGTGTTAAAACTTTTCAGGTGATTGTTGAGCGAGCGGAAAGGACCGATCTTCCTGACATAGACAAAAACAAGTATGCCTATCTTAACTCTTTATCAGATATCAAGTTTTTAGGAAACGAGCGATATCCAAAGTTCGCATCGGTGTGGTGAATCATATAGAAACATGTAATATGTATATTTTTGCATTGCAGATATCTAGTACCAGCGGATTTGACGGCTGGTCAGTTTGTTTACGTGGTTAGTAAAAGAATCAAACTTAGCCCCGAGAAGGCGATATTCGTTTTCGTCAAGAACATGCTACCACCAACTGGTGAGAGCCATTCAGCTCAAGCTATACACATGACATACAAGTTACAACCATAATAACAATCTTTGTTCTTGTTACTTACAGTTGCTTTGATGTCTGCAATTTACGAGGAAAACAAGGATGATGACGGCTTCCTCTACATGACTTACAGTGGTGAAAACACATTCGGATCTCTAGAAACGCAGTAAAGCTGATAAAGAAAGAAATTTGTAAATGTTTAACTCCTTAGTCTGCAGTTGCAATTATATGTTTCATTTTTAAGGTCAAACAATGTCACAGATCTGATGCACTTAAAAACTCGTAAATAGATTTAATAACTTCACACAAGCCAGTCTCATGATATGAAATAATCACCCATACAACTCGGTTTAATGTTTACATATAGATGTTATGTGCCACACAACTTTATTAATCATACCACCTGCTGCGTCCTCAACTACACGACACCATACAAGACACCTTACTCGTTTTTAGGAAGTTCTTTCAGAAAGTCTTCATGATCAACCAAAACCTACAATCAAAAACACATTTTTCTTCATCAATATGTCAATTTCGCATATTTGATTAGAGCATTAGGAAAAGAAAAATAAAATTTACCGTTTTCCAACCATCTGGATCAAGAAAAGAGGTGATTTTGGTACCAATCCCAGGAAGCGGGCCAGGCTGCCTGGTTATCTTTCCACCGAGCTCTTGGATGACATGGTTCACCACTTCAGCACTTTTATAAACATCAGTCGTACTGATTGCAACCTATAAGAACCATTATTATTCAACATCATAACACAAAACTTGAAAAATCAATAACAAATTAATTAACTCAAGATACAAGATTGCACCTGTGCATATGCATTTCCCTTGGTGTATTCGGTTACACCGTAATTATATGTGAGCTCCAAAACAATCGATTCTTTTTCTTCAGCATAACCCATCATTGCCAATGTGTACTAAGATGCAAAAAAAAAGTGTTTTAGTAACTTAAAATCATGTATTAATCGTCCATTAATTAAACTGTATACCTTTTGTTCTGGCCTGTCAATTTTCCTGCATAACTTCATCCCCAATGCCTGCACAAAATTGGATCATTACATCAACATTACATGGATAAGTTGCATTAAACGCATATCAAGAGATCAAACATAAAAACAGTACCTTTTCATAAAACTTGATGGATCGTTCAAGATCACCAACACGAAGCATTACTTGACAAAGTGGTTCAGGAGTGTGAGGCCGTTCAATGAGTTCGAAAAGATAGCCATCTGGATCTTTCGCAAAAGCAATCACACTCGTTCCACCTTTAACTGGGCCCGGCTCCCTCGTGATGGTCCCACCTTTTGCCTTAATGTCTTCAGCAAGTTTGTAAACCTAACACAAATATGAAAAAACAATTTAGCACTTAAAAAAATCAACAACTTTGACATCTCAAATAGTGATGTAACACATACATCCGCGGTAGCAATTGCAAAATGCCCAAAACCGGTTCCTATATCATACTTATCAACTCCATAATCTGTGCATTAACATAAATCATCAACACAAGAACATGATACTACTATATTAAAATACAAAAACAATATTTTTGAAATAATAAGAAACAACATACTGTATGTAAGCTCGACTGCAAAGTTAGTCTCTTCAGGGCCAAATCCAAGAAAAGCATTTGAGTACTTCTCTTCTGGTACGTCCCTCTTCCTCAGTAACTTCATCCCGAATGCCTCTGTGTAAAATCTGATAAAAAAATGAAAACAAAATTAATACCATAATAAAATAATTGTTATATGATCTAAAGGGAAGAGATGAGTGGCATACTTAATGCTACGTTCAAGATCACCGACACGATAGACCGCATGTAAGAACCGACGGTTATCCTTCTTTGGGAATTCCAACAACTCAGCACTTACGGTGTCCGCCATACTGAAAAATGTTCATTTACACACTCAGAAAGAGTCATCCGATAATCCATTTCAGTTACAAAATATTAACTGAAAGCTAAACTTTCTTCAAAACGAGAGTTATCAGTGGTGCTCAAAACACAAAAATTCAAGAGATATGATACTACTGTCGATGGAAAGCTTATAATTTAACAATTATTGGTTTAAAAAAGCTCATCACTTTTGACTACCAAGTTTAAGATTTTAGAAATCAAACAGCAGAAGATATCATCAATATATGAACAGTTTTGTGAGCAAACAACATAAAACAAAAGGTACTTGTTGTCATTCAATAATCAGGATGTGATATATCTATGCAGGATCAAAAGCTTACAATAATAAGTAATCACATGTATATATATAAAAAGCTTACAATAATCCTCCACAAGAGTAAAAAGCATGAAGCTTTATAGTTAATATTATTAATTTGAACAAGATTGATTATAATAAACCCTAAATAGCATAACAAAATAAATCCATGATAAGATATCAAATAAGAACCCTAAACCCAGAGACAAATACTTATTAATGCGATTTGACAAAATGATCGATTAAACCTGAGGATTCTAGATCATAAAACGAATGTAATGATTTACGTTTCTAGAAATTGTAAGAAAGAAAGAGAAACGCTTACAGAGGAGTGATACGGTGGAGTGTTGTCAGCTACCAGCCCAGACCCAACGCTACTTACTTGTACATATATACACAAGCCAGGACCGGTCTGGTTACTCGTTTAAGGGTTTCGGGTCAACCTGAAAAACATGTTATACGTTTTATAGGTTTAGCATTCCATCTATTTCAAATTTTATGATTATACTACTTCTAAGTTTTAAGTTATACTTGTTTATTTATTCTATTAATTTGTTGGATCATTTTCTGAAATTATTGGACAATTCTTTATTCTACGAATTGATATCATGTTCGTGCGAGTCTACATTCATGAAGATTGAAGACGTTTGTGTTTGAACTTTTTTTTTAGTTTTTCTTTTTAATAATTGGACATTTTATACGTGATTAGCCTAATTTGATACATTATGTTTTTTGAATTGTGTTGGTTTATTATTTGCTTATTTACGTTACAAATGAAGATGATGCTGCTGCTTTAATTTTAGCATTGATTTATCCTTTTACCTTTATTTTTTTTAGGTCAGTTTCACGAAACCCACTTAACCAAGCCCCTATAAAACTCAAGAGATAGTAGGGCCGAATTTTGGCTATATATTTTAAATTGCCCAAACCCGAGGAATACATGTACTTGTGAGCCACCCATGATGCTAGTTTAGTTCTAGAGAATTAGAAATTACACCTTTAATCCCCATTGTTCACTCAAGTGTCACACAAATGATTCTTGACATCATGTGTTATACAAACACGCACCTTGTTGGAGACTGAGGTGAACCATCAGCACAACTAGGTGATCAATGTCCCCGTCAAGATGAACACATTGCAAGACACCTCACTTTTTTTTTCTCACAATATGATCGTTGTTAACATCCATTTTTTTAAAAAACAATACATGTATTCTTAGATATACTTCAAACTCGCACAGTTCACATAGCTCCTCTAAAACTGCAAGGATTAAAAAGATGGATTTATTGGTGTCATATCATTTTTTTTATCGTAACTATCAATGGTAACGAATGTAAGCCAAATTTTCATCGATAAAGCTAATGTTCCCATTAAAAAAAGTTTGAATTTGATGTATGATAAAAGGCATAATTATTGCCCTCGCAATCTTTATTTAAAAATAGATTGTGACATCCATTTTATAAAGTATACCCAATGGGTTGTTATCTCGTAACTACTTTCTTTAAAACAAAGCCGGCCACATAATTTATGTAGAATTCTTGTTTGATTTGTGGCCACCAGATGGATTTATAACTTAATTCAAGAACATTCTTAAGACAAATAAAAATAAAGCCAAAGATATTCATTTTCAAACCATTACATACGTGATAATCGTTTGTGCATGTGTGCTGTTTGCTTCTGTTGTATATCACTTGATTCATGACATATACGATTGGCTTGTTTCTCAAAATTTTAAAAATTCCTTAACTTTTAGTGTGTAGTATATTTGGGTTTAGAACCGAATAAAACCTATAAATAGTCATGTATCATATTCTGGAAGCCATAAGTTACAATCACAAGTTGTTTCAATAATTATTATAGAGTGAAATTTTTGAGATAATATACAACATAGTATGAAATAACTCCTAAAGCAAAAAAAAAAAAAAAAAGCATAATATAGGTTTTTATAGACAATTTAGTTACGACTAAACGGTTGGATAGGTTTGACTGGTTTTGAACTACAATGGCCATCATATCTGTAAGTAATTCACTAACTTTTGAAAGTAAAACGCCGTTTAAAAAATGAAGATGCATGAATGTTCATGTAATTTATACATAAACCCTTGACTATATTAAAATAAAGAATAACGAACAAATCGTAGCACAAACAATATTCTCTTTTGGACATTAGCCAATCAAGTGACCTAAGCCGTTAACTTAACAACGTTTTCTATGGGTCTTCCTGTAACAAGTTTAACTGCCTCCATGTATTTAACGCTTCAGTTCCAATCTAAAACCCCATCGTACACAGGAACCCCAACAACCAAGTAAAACCGCTTCCGACAGAAACACCAAAAGTCAAACCATTACTAAGTTAAAAAAAGGCCTTCAGGTGACGTAAGCCATTAACTTAACCTTGTTGAACAACGTTTTACTCAATCTACTCGTAATAAGATTTTAACCGTTATTAGTTATATAACGCTTCAGGTCCAACTTAAAACCTTTCATAGGTGAAAGCCTCAACAAACGAGTAAAACCGTCCCTAACATAGACTCCGTGACTTGGACCGACAAGAAAAATGGTGGTAGAGCCTAGAAGGAGAGCGTGGTGACGTAAGCCATTAAGTAAGCTACAAACTAATATACATCGGCCCACACGAAGCTCCTTTAACACATTATTTACAACTAGCTAATATATGTTGGAATACAATCTTAAGTTCTTAACATCCCAAAACTGGTTCTTGATTGCAGTGGTGCTGAAGATGTTGCTTTGATAGAGTATGCTCACTTGACCGGGTGCCCATTCAGGGTTTTTAGTCTTGACACTGGCCGGTTAAACCCCGAAACGTACAAGTTTTTCGATACGGTTGAGAAACATTACGGCATTCGAATCGAGTACATGTTCCCTGACGCGGTTGAAGTGCAGGCTTTGGTTAGAACCAAAGGTTTGTTCTCGTTTTACGAAGACGGTCATCAAGAATGCTGCCGTGTGCGAAAGGTGCGACCTTTGAGGCGGGCCTTGAAGGGTTTACGAGCTTGGATTACTGGTCAAAGAAAAGACCAGTCTCCCGGGACTAGATCCGAAGTTCCGGTGGTTCAAGTGGATCCGGTTTTTGAAGGGATGGATGGTGGTTCGGTTAGTTTGGTGAAGTGGAACCCTGTTGCTAATGTAGCCGGTAATGATATATGGAACTTCCTAAGAACAATGGAGGTACCGGTTAACTCCTTGCATGGTCAAGGGTACATCTCGATAGGGTGCGAGCCATGCACGAGGGCGGTGTTGCCCGGTCAGCACGAGAGGGAAGGGCGATGGTGGTGGGAGGATGCCAAAGCTAAAGAATGCGGGTTGCATAAAGGAAACCTCAAGGAGGAAAATGTTAATGGAAATGGAAATGGAAATGATTCGGTAAATGGAAACGCGAGTTCTGATATCTTTGAGAGCCAGAACATTGTGAACTTGAGCCGAGTGGGTATTGAAAACCTTTTGAAGATGGAAGACCGAAAAGACGGTTGGATGGTGGTTCTTTACGCACCGTGGTGCCCGTTCTGTCAGGCAATGGAAGCGTCGTATGTGGAATTGGCAGATAAGTTAGCCGGGAGTGGTGTAAAGGCTGGGAAGTTTAGAGCGGATGGTGATCAGAAGACGTTTGCGCAACAAGAGTTGCAGCTCGGGAGCTTCCCGACGATTCTTTTCTTCCCGAAGCACTCGTCGAGGCCTATTAAGTATCCGTCGGAGAAGAGGGATGTCGACTCGTTGGTGGCTTTCATTAATGCTCTTAGATGATGAAGAAAAGACTAAAGAGTGTTTTGTTGTTTATGCATTGAGAGCTTGTAGGTGAATGTCACAATGTGCAGCTTAATGCACAGTTTTGGTTCTAGTCATTGTATAATATCCGTCTAGTGTTTTGTTTTGTTTTTTCCTTGTTTTCTAGTCTTGGTTTTGTTATAAGTAAAAAAATAAAATAAATATTGTAACATTTTGTAGGCATTTTCCTCTCTCATACTCTCCTTCCTTTCTATATTTTTATTTTAAAATGTTTTTAAATACCAAGCCTAATTTTAAATCTTAACTTATAAAAATAATGTCATAAGATGTGAAGTAAAAGAAATGGTCTACAAATTAACATATGAATCATGTTAATTGTATAAAAGATATGAATCCAAAAATAGAATATAACATTCTTAAATTTGATTATTTTGATTTTGTAAATACATAGTTAACTTTTTAAAGTACCAAAACTTTTATAAACGATATGAGACTTTTTCTGTAGTTTTTTTGGCAAAAGATATTACATAAAAAACAAGTTTTTATTAGCATCACACAAGTAAAATCTTTATTCTATATATGCTCATAAAAACAATAAATCTGCATAAAATCAAAAATGAAATATTTACATTCTTTTAGAACAATAGAAAATATGGTTTTTATTGTGCATTAAATATTCCTACCAACTTTAAACCACCATTAAAGACTTAAAAGTACCCATTATTTTACATATATGATTTTGCATCATCCCTAAATCCAAGAAAAAGGAAGGAACAAAGTGCAAAGAGCCAAAGCTCCAAAAGTGTGGGCACTACCATTGAGGGCATAACAGTCATTTAAATATCATAACTTCAATTGCTCTAGATCTCACTAGTCAAAACTAAACTCAAAAGATTTCTTGCCCAACTTCATACTTCTGCAACCTCTTGATCTTGTGCCTTATAGAACATGAAAGTTGCAGACCTCAAACTTCTCTTTAATGGCTGTTCTTAGACTCCTTGCTCTCTTTCTCATCTTCTTCCTCATCTCCACTGCTGCATTACCAGGTAAAAAGCTCAATTTTTTATCACAGATTTCATAAACCATGTCAGTAAATACAGTTTCTTGAGCACAAACTTCAAGAAAGCTACCCAGATTACAAACCCACATCAAAAATCACATTTTTTTCACTTTCTTGTTTACTAATTCAACAACCCCACTTGAAAAGATTTGATTTTTATTCAAGTCATGTTGAAAATAGTCAAACCAATGTCAAGAAATGCAGTTTCTTGAGCACCAAGTTCAAGAAAGCTACCAAAATTACAAACCAAACCAAAAAAATCACATTTTTTTCACTTTTTATGCACTAATTCTAGAACCCCACTTGAAAAGATTTGATTTTTATTGAGTTAATGTGAAAAAAGTCAAACCCTAAAATGTCAAGAAATAGAGTTTCTTGAGTACCAAGTTCAAGAAAGCTACCAAAATTACAAACTCAGCTCAAAAATAATATTTTTTTCAATTTTTATGCACTAATTCAAGAACCCCACTTGAAAAGATTTGATTTTTATTGAGTTAATGATGAAAAAGTCAAACCCTAATGTTAATTTTGTTGAATACTTTGCAGAGGTTAAGGTACAAGAAGCAAAAGATGAACCTTTTGTGGGAGTTAACATAGGTACAGATATATCAAACTTACTCCCCCCTGCACAATTAGTTTCATTCCTGCAACAACAAAAGGTAACCCATATCCGTCTTTATGACGCTGACCCGGATATCCTCAAAGCCTTATCGAAAAGCAAGATTCGGGTCATCATTTCGGTACCAAATAACCAAATTCTTGGTATTGGGTCATCCAACACCACTGCAGCCAACTGGATTAACCGGAATGTGGCTGCATTTTACCCCGATACCTTCATCACCACCGTGGCGGTAGGCGATGAGGTTTTGACGACGGTCCCTTCGTTGTCTTCCATGTTAATGCCAGCTATTGAAGCACTTTATAGTGCATTAGTGGCTTCAAATTTGCATACCAAGATCAAGATTTCGACCCCACATGCTTCGAATATTATTCTTGACCCGTTCCCGCCTTCTCAAGCTTATTTTAATGAAACCCTTTCGCCCGTTATAGCGCAACTACTTAAGTTTCTTTCAAGGACTAATTCACCACTAATGATGAATATGTACCCATACTACGTGTTTATGCAGAACAAAGGGGTTGTCCCCTTAGATAACTCATTGTTTAAGCCGTTAACACCTTCGAAAGAAATGGTGGATCCTAATACTTTGTTGCATTATACAAACGTTCTCGATGCTACGATCGATTCGGCTTATTCATCAATGAAGAATCTAAACGCTTCCGATATTTTAGTTCTTGTTACCGAAACCGGATGGCCTTCAAAAGGTGATTCAAAGGAGCCGTATGCAACGATCGATAATGCCGACACGTATAACTCTAATTTGATTAAGCATGTTTTGGATAGAAGCGGGACCCCGCTTCATCCCGAGGTCACTTCTAGTGTTTACATATATGAATTGTTTAATGAAGATTTAAGGACGTCGCCCATTTCCGAGGCGAATTGGGGGTTGTTTTATGCGAATACGACTCCCGCTTACTTGCTTCATGTGTCCGGGAGTGGCGAGTTTTTGGCGAATGATACTACGAATCAAACGTTTTGTGTTGCAATGGATGGTGTTGATGGTAAAACATTGCAAACAGCGTTGGATTGGGCTTGTGGGCCCGGGAGAGCAAACTGCTCTGAGATTCAACCAGGGGAAAGCTGTTATTCACCTAATAATGTTAAGAATCATGCTTCTTATGCATTTGATAGTTACTATGAGAAACAAGGAAGAGCTGCAGGCTCTTGTGATTTCAAAGGTGTGGCCATTATCACCACTACTGATCCAAGTAAGTGCTTGATTTGCTATCTTTAAGGTTAAATGTTTGAATTTTTGAACTATTTTTTAAGTATTATGTTCATATTAATGCATGTATAATATAACTATATTTATATGAAAATTACATATAAAAATTCCAATCCGATTAATCCTAGGTGGTACCTGACTAGCGACTTCTGCAACACTATTTATTATTATTATTATTAATTTTTTTTAATGGCATATTACAGTATAGAAGTCTAGAATCATTTACATGAAACCTTGGTATGATTCATAGGATGCTTAAGTTATACTGTAGAAAAACAGTTATGACTTATGAGTATGTCATCCACTTGTAAGACAAAAATGCACATACATGTTTTCTTTATTTTTCTGACTGATGGAGTGAAAGCAGTAGAACCCACAAAATAAAAATAAAAATAAAAATATAGCTATTAATGGTTAGATACAAATAAATCATGCAATGAAATCTGTACACTATGATTGTTTTACCATTTTAGCCCTTGCAAAGAACTAGATACCAATAGAGGTGCACAAACCGGTTTTTTTAAAAAAACCGGTTCGGTTATTAACCGGACCGGTTTTTTTTTGCCCGGAAAAAAACCGGTTCGGTTAATAACCGGTTTTTTCTGTCAAAACCCTAACCGGTCTAACCGGTTATGACCGGTTTAGAAACCGGTTAGAACCGGTTAATAAACCGGTTTTTTTATTAACCGGTTTTTTTTATTAACCGGTTTTTTTATTAACCGGTTTTTTTTTTTTTTTTTTTTTAAATTTCGCGGTTTCAAATACAAATATTTGTTTTTTATATTTTGTACTTAATGAAGACCATTATTTTTTCACAGTATAAACAAACCGGTAACTACAAGGCAAACCGGTAACTACAAGGCAAAACGGACTGACCGAAGCCATTCTTTGCTTTCGTTGTTAGGGTTCTTTGCTTGGAAGATGAGTATGAGTGTGTGTTGGTGAATGTGTTTTCAACAAACCAAATATTAAAAACACATAACTTTCATTTATAGTTTTTACATTAAAAATACAAACATTAAATCGTTATCGCATATTCGTAACTCAAAAATACAAACATTAAATCATTAACACTGAAGAAATCTCTGCCAAGAACTGTTGTTCATGATTTAACTCAAAAATACAAACATTAAATCGTGAACTAGCAGATGCTCCTGTTGTTCCCAATCGCAGTTTGTTCAGGACTTGCCTCCATGTTTGCTGTTTCTTTAACTAAATTAGAAAAATCCAAATCAACAAGTAAATAAGAGCACATATTAGGAAAAAGAATGCTTAGACACGATTACATGAACAACTTGCTGTTTCTTACTCATGATTTGCCTCCATGTTTGCTGTTTCTTTAACTAATTTTCTTCGCTACCCGATCCCGAGCTATTTCTTAGGTAATCGTCGTACGCGGCTTCTTCATCGGTCATTGGTTGAGTGTGTCCTTCATTGACCTCGTCTTCATACAAGCCCGCTTCATACTCCATTTCCCCCTCGAGTGAGCGTTGATGTTGTGCCCTATCTAAAGAGTCCAAGTAATCCTTGTAGCAAATCGACATCTCTATAGCTGGTGCAGTGAGTCGAGTCCTCCTAATCGATATAACCCTGCCAGAAACAGAAAAAGCAGACTCCGAAGCTACCGTGGAAGCTTGGACCGTTAGTAAATCTTTGGCCATGGCGGCGGGGTTCGGAAACTCATCCTCCTTACCTCTCCACCAAGCCAGCAAATCAAGACTTTTAAATTCATCCGGAGTCATGTGTTTCACAAAGTTGGTACAACCATACCTTCCAAGTTCACTGCTTGGGGTGTTTACCCTTTGACGTTTACCGGCGTCTTCCCAAATCATGTAGTACATCCCCATTTCAAGGTCGGTTTGGGATTGGGATTGGGCAACAGCTCTTAACGAGTCATGAATTTGGGAAGACGACCCGTATTTTGTAAGGTAGACATCATACATGTTTGACAAGGTGGTGTTGAAAGCATTCTTTAAAGTTTGGCTATAATAGGGGTTTTGATCGTCGTTTAACCCAAGCTCATCACAAATTTTTTGTATCTTGAAAATGTTTTATTGTTGCTAAAAACATCTCGTAACATTCTTTTAAAACTGTTTCTTTGCGTTTCGATCACGTTTAACCCATCTTGCACGGCCAAGTTGATAATATGTGCAATGCATCGGCTATGAAAAAACGCTCCATCACAAATAGGTTTATACTTTAATTTTAAATGGCCAACCGCGGCCGTATTGTTGGACGCGTTATCAAACGAAATTGAAAAGATTTTATCTTCAATTTTGTATTGTCGAATGACTTTATCCAAGATTTGAAAAATATTTCTACCCGTGTGCGGGTAATCAAACAATTGAAACGCAACGGTTCGTTTCATCATTTGCCACGACTCGGGGTCAACCCAATGAGCCGTCACACAAATGTATGAGTCGGGCGAACCATGAGGTACCGACCAAACATCCGTTGTTAAGTTTACACCAGTTTGTAAGTTTGAAAAGTATGAAATTAGTTCGGATTTAGCGTTTTTCCATGCTTTAAGACAATCTCTTCTAAGGGTCGAACGACTTACGTGTTGGTAGCGTGGTTGAACATAGTTTTGCATCATCTCTGTGAATTGAGGGTTGTCGAAGTGGTTGAAAGGAAGTGTTTGTTGAATCACAAAGTTTGAAAACTGTTGACGTACCGCTTCAACGTCGTACGTAAACACCCCTCCTTGATTCGTCATCTCCGGCTGCGAACTACTTCCCGCTTCGTCCTTCAAGGCCTTGCAAAAGCGCTGTTGTATATGCGCTTTTAAAGTGGAGTTTGCATCTTTGGCATAGAACTTCAAACAGTGCTTGCATCGAGCTTTTTGGCAACCGTTAGACAGTTCGCATAGGTCGAAATGTTGCCACACATCTTGGTTTCGTTTCGTGGGGATGATCCGAACGACCGTTATGTCTGTGTTCGAGGCACCCATGTTGACGGATGAAGCAGCACTTTGGGAGGCCATGATAATAAGAGCGTATAATCGAGTATGAAATAAACGAGTACGAGTATGAAATAAACGACTACGAAATAAGAGCGTATGGAGTGGTAATGTGGTATAATTGAGTGTGAGATAACAAAATAATCGCGTATGAAATAAACGTTTAGAGCTAGTAGAGTTGTATAATCGAGTGTGAGCTAACCTACCCAACCTAAACTATATATAGTTGTTTGTGGGGGTAAAATGTTAAAAAAAACGGCTAGAAATCAAGAAAAAACGGGCAAAAAAGGACCCAAACGGTCATATGGCCGTTTTATAACGGTCAAAAACCGGTTAACCTAAAAACCGGTTTTTAGGTTAACCGGTTTTTGACCGTTAACCGGTTAACCGGTTTTTTAATAACCGGTTTTTAAATTTAACCGGTTTTTTTACTAACCGGTTCAATAACCGGTTTTTGTCCACGAATGAGTAACCGAAGTACTAACCGGCGGTTCAATAACCGGTCTAACCGGTTTTTTAATAACCGGTTTTTCTATTAACCGGTTTTCGGTTAAACCGACCAAACCGGTTCTATAACCGGTTTTTTTGAACACCTCTGGATACCATGCAGGGGCCCCATTAGTTTTTGTATCTGTTCACTGCTTGCTTGCTTGCTTTATATTATGTACTGAGTAGTAACTTGTCTTCTTGCACTGGTTTTTGTACCAACTGCAGGTCACGGGGCATGTGTATTTCCTGGAAGGTTAGCTATTATATTTTCTGTCATTTCCAAAAAAAAAAGAAAATCATTTTATGTAAGATTACCATATTATCCTTTTTGTAAGATTGAGGCTGATGATGCTTGAATGTGATGCAGTAAAATAATAAGCAATAGGACCGACACGGTGGTGAACTCAACGAATGCAACAAGCGGGGTGGATACATTAAGGTTCGTTGGAACCAGGCCTCTTAAGGACGGTTGGGGAGTCGTTTTTGGTATCATGTCCTATTTATACATTTTGTGGTTGTCTGTTTCTTGAAGGTGCGAACTAACCTCTACTTGGAACTAAACTAAATTTTGTTGTGGACTGTCTGATAGCGATTATTGTGTTTTGCAGAAAAACGACGGCGAAGATGGAGCTGAGGCTATGATTATTTTTTGGTATGGATGGACGGATGGATGTATAATGTTGTATTTAGTAATTGATGGGAAGGAATGTAGACTGTATGTTAGCGGTGCGGCGGTGTCAATGCTCATCTAAAGATGATGGTGTTGAACATCAAGTTTTCTTTCTTAAAATAAGTGTTCAATTTTGTAGCCAGCCCAATAGTTACAAGTTACAAGTCAAGCCACATCATTTAATAAAAAGTACCACTGATCTCATTTTAAACATACATATACATACATAATTGCATCAATTATGTATGTGTATGTATGTTTAAAATACATTGGCAAATATATATATATATATATATATATATATATATATATATATTACAAACAAACAAATATCCGTTTCATGCGAAACGTTAGCTAGCGAGAGTATTCAACCTTTGCCAAATGCTATCTTTCACAGTTGGACTAATGCTTTACTTTTCATAATCACAAACAAACCAACTGTTAATGTTTTCATTTTAAAATGCTAATAACTAGTCTGTCTATAAATAAATAAATAAAGTATAAACAAAAATCAACATGATATATAGAAAGAAATGTAAAAGAACACAGACTTCGGATACCCATATTAATTGTTGATATATTCTTTCTTTATGTGCCAAATGATGATGTTAACTTTTATTGTCTATTACTAATTTGTTTGTGTTCTCTAGTCTATACTTCCACACAAACACAAACTTCTTGGAATTTATTTGTAATTTGGTATGTATCCGTCAAATGCACTGTCATTGATATACATACTTTTTTGATACACTTCTTGCGTGTCACCGTCTGTGTTCACTAATCAATTTTCCTTGCATATTTGTCCGTTTATGAGAAATTAGAGTTTCTTACTCAAAAGTGATAAAAAAAAGTTATCTTATTATCTTAATCTGGACAAACTGTTTGGCTTCACATTCTGGCCTGACCATTTAGGATTTAAGTGTGTTGTTTTCATCTTAAGGGATACTTGCAAGTTACTTAGGATTGTAAGTATTATTATAATACAGTTCTTGAATAAACAGTGTTGATGTAAAGTTTATGGTTTGATGATTACATGATGTGGTTCTCATACAATAATAATACTCGCTTTCTTTTGATAAGGCGCTCACAAGGACATACTTCTGCATGCAGGTTAGCTTCTTTTATTAGTATTTATAACTGTAATCTAATTTATAAAGGAAGTATATTTTTAACATAATAATATAACCAAAATACGCAGCTTAGCAAATTGCCTGTGAAGTCTTTCGGCTTTGAGAAGTTTCGTTTGCTGTTATATGTGACTGCATTGTAAAAAACAGAACACCATTACTGCTGTGTGCACGCGCTATTGTGGAGCAATGGTTTCCACATGATAGACAAGTAAGTAACATGGTCCATTGCCCATTGGCATTATCTGTTGTTTTTGGAGAAATTGGTAAACTTTTGTTGATGGTTTGTGTCTATTGTGTGCCCTTCTCTTTTGACTAAAACTGTGTGCATGCATTAGTTTTATGATGCCCTACGTTTTGCGGTAATATACATAATGCGTAATCAAAACTCGTTACAACAGTGAAACAAACATAGAAAGTTGGACGCGTTATTGTAAGCACTAATGCTTAATAATGTTTTTCTGTGAATGAATTTAAACTGAAATAGTATAACACATCTACATTTAAACAAGATGTTACCTAAAAAAATACTATTAACAAAGTTATAGATTTAAAATAGAGAGAATCGATGAAAAATTATTTCAAACTAAAAGTCAACTCATTTTTTTTAAAACTTTAGAACATATTTAAATCCTCGTTAATTAATAACATTTTTTCCGTATTAACCATTTAATTGGTTCAACAATTATTTTTTTCTTGAAAGGCAGGTTCGAATGCTTATATGTGCACTTAATAGTTGTTTATTTACGTTACATGTGACATCTCTTGCAACTAATGAACTCTGACATGTTCTAAAATGCAAAGTGCAATAAATAACCGATAAAATTAGTAATTAAATACATATGTTTTGTCGTGTCAAGTGTTAAAAATAAGAATAATGAATTTATGGCCTAAAAAACCCGTTAAGAAAATAATAATTCAAAATATAAATCAAAAACAAAATAATAATGAAAAAACTAGTACGCGTTTTGGCCTCAATTTATTTAATTTGACATCTGTTTATGTGTTTTCATGTCAATTATGCATGTTAACATCCATTTATGTATTTTGGACTCCATTTATGCATGTTCGAGTATTAAAACCCGGGTATAAAAAAACAGTTCCGGGTTTTTTTATACACCTCTACCTAAATGGTCTTGTTCAATCTTTGGGCTTACCAAGATAAGTTTATGTGTTGGACTTAACATGTTGCATGCTGGGCTACTTGTGAGGAACCTCCACAATCATAAACATGTGGTCTATGCCAAATTACATCGAAGAAAATTAGTACAAACAAATACGGTAATTTAACTCGAAGTTAAATGATGCCAAGCCATATATTTTACCAAAACTGGCATTTTTTATTTACACATTTTTGTAAATAAATGTAGTAGTAATTCGCTTTCTTTTTTTAAGTTTTATATAAATTTGTAACCAAGTGCAAGTCGTTTGTCATGATCTAAGACGTCTTTTTCCTAAATAACAAATTAAATATATATTTCCCATTATGCATCTCTGATAGTAACTCGCCAATCAAGGGGAAAAGTGGAAAACTGTCAAACTTTTTAGTTTTAACCTATAATATAAACCAAAGGATCAATGATTTACTTTCTTTCTTTTTCAATGAACGACTAAATATTAAATTTTTGCTATAATTAAATAATTGGCACCCTATCAATTTTATTTCCCCAAACTACTATTGAAATTAATATTATTTTATATGCCATGTGTAAGTTAAATATTTATAAGATATGTAAATGTGTAGGTTAAAAAATTATAGGATGCACACATGTGTAGGTTAAAGAAGTTATAGGATATATACATGCGGAGGTTAAATAACTATAGAATATACACATATGTGGCTAAAAAGTTGGTTAATGAAAATCATCATCATCGTACTCAGTATATCCCACCAATAGCAATGCTATGGTAGAGTCTGAGGAGGGTAAGATGTAGACAGCCTATGGGATAGAGAGGCTGCTTCCGGTGAGACCCCCGGCTCGATAGCAGTTTTGAATCAAGCCTTGGACATAAGACACATAACACTCAATCATCGGGACACCGGCTGATTGGTGCATGTGCCCTTGTCTTTCGGCTATCAACGCCACCACATGATGCCTAATTAACCTTCCGCCACTTTTAACGTTATTTTCACGTGATTAGTAAAATAACGTCAAAGTTAGTGCAATTTTACTTTTGCCCACCCAAGGGTTCACACATATATACATTATATGTGCGCACCGCAAGCAGGGCGTATGGTTAATGAAAATAAAAGTTGAAATATAAAGGAGGGATTTACATTAAAAAAAAAGACAAAGATGATAATATCTACATATTTTTATAGTGTACATTGTGTAGGGATGGTTTCATGATAAAGAAAATAAATTAATATTGTATCATAACTGATTATTATAAGTTGTTCAAGTACTCCTAGCAGAAAGACGTACCAAATTTTCTTTAATAGCCAAGCCTTTTTTTTATCTCCAACAAAACCCTTAGTTAGTATGGATGTTAACTATCGGTTCAACTGTTTTTTTATGAAATTTTTGGGTCAAACAAATGCTTACGATCTTATCACTAAACTATGATTTCTTCATAAACTAAATCGAACTTGTCAAATGACCAAAACAATTTGGTTTTAACAGTCTGGACACCGTTTTTTTAGCACGAAATCTACCATTAAATCTTTAAAGATGGGTCTCATTGCGTAGCCCCCCGGTAATACCGGTGCATGATGGATCGGTGTCCCTCACAATGAGGTTTTTAGTACAACCACCATTCAAAAAATCTTTACAAGTATAGTAAATATTGATGAAAGCTTTACCTCTTAAATTTTAAGACGGGCTATAAAAAAAAGTGAAAAACCAAGTTAGGAATGTAATCAATTAATTTTATAATTTTTATGTATTATAATAATAAAAATACTTATACGCATTGTAATTATATAAACCGTGAAAACATTAGTTTAGTTTTATTTCTTATTAAATTCATATAAATCAAGCTAAATTAAATATTAACTGATATATCGGCCGGTTTAAATTTATCCAGTTAGTTTCAAATAGTAAATCGAACCGTAAAACCTAAAGTTTCCTATTGTAAACCATAATCCGAACTATGACACTCTTAACCAGATTGAAAAGACAGATTTACTCAGCCTTAGGATGTTAAATCAATTTCTAGCATTCTTTTTTTTTTGTTATCAAAGAAAGCAATGAAGTCAATTTCAAAGAATCACATGCAGTTGCAAATTGCCATTAAAAGTGATAGAGGCTACAATTACAATCACCGGCGGAAATTGATTCAAAACGTGCTATGATTCCAATGCATAGTTGACTCCGTGAATTTTGAATTTTTCTCTTCATATCTATCCATTATTACACAACTAGTCCCTCTATTTTAAATATATTCACATGCTAGCTAACATGTTCATTCCTCACTTGTTTAATAGTAAAATAACTTATTGTACATTTGTACCACGGTTTTTATTTGATTTGTCATCGCATCTCATGTTCCTTTTTGACTTTTGACTTATGACAACTAACACTTTTCTATATCTTTTCTTTTGTTGTTACCGAGTATTACTGACATTAATGTACAACATTGTAGTTCCATGTGTCAACTAGGTAGGTAAATGTGGTTATTTCTTTAATCATAATGAATAAACCTAGAATCATGCACCACAAACGGGCTTCGGTGTTTCTACGTTGTTACGTATTAAGTTGTGTTGTCATTAAACCAGTGCTATCGTCTTCAATATGTTTTATATTGTTATTACACAATCGTGATAATAATATGTCAAAATGTTGTGCATGAATATTCACATAACCAATTACTAACCGAAATAGAGAAGGAATTCTTCATGATCCGATGCTCTCTCTCTCTCTCGGCTGTTTATATTTAGCGACCAACCATCCTTTCCTACAAACACGTTCTCACCTGTAGGGCTTCCTGAATTGGACTACTTGTTGGGCCCACTATGGTCTGATTTGGTTCGGTTCCTAATTACGTTCATAACATTCCACCCTTTCAAATTCATATCGTCGTTAAGGTGTAACGTTGTACAAGATTGGAATAAACTAAAAAAGGGATGGTCATGGATGGAATCTTTGGTGGCATATGTCCATATAGCGGATGACAGTGGGGTGGGGATGAATGACGATGAAGGGTGGCCTATGTTGGTGGTGACGAGAGAAGTGTTTCACGACTAGGATGGTATGGATGGTAGTTGGGTTGTCGTATTTAATTGAAGACTTTAGAAAAGTAGAAAAATTAAGGGACCATTTTTGTAATTTAAAGTGTTTAAAAGAATAATAAGGAAATTGAATTACTGAATAGTAGTCATGGTATCTCATCCCCACTTTTGAATGGTGTAGAATATTAGAACCCAAGTTTCAAGGAAATAGAGTACATTGATATTATAATATACAAAAAAATTATAATTCTCTTACATCAAAGAAGCTTGGCACATATTGAAGTACGTATCCAGTGAAGATAATATTCTAGATAACATGTATTTTTTGTTATTACTTATTAGAATCTACTTCTGAGGCCATTCATTTCATACAAAATCAAGAAAGTAACAATTTGTTAAAGTTTATTGTTATGCAAGAAAATTTTCATTCGATAATGAGTTACACAAGAATAAAAATACTAACAGCTGATTATCTTTCGTGTGCCATTTAGTATGAAAGATGAAAAACTACTTTTTGACGATATGTGAATCATAAAGACATATACCAATTTGATTTACGTCTCACTTAATACCGGTATTTTGCGTATTTACTAAACTTTTAGACTTTTACAATTTAAATAAAACAAGATGGAATCTTGTTCCCATTTAGTATAATCTACTTATTTACATTCAAATGAGCATATCCAAATACATGGTTAAGATTTATAAGAAACAGACAATAATACAAAAATCCAAAGCTATATTCAAATTAAAATTAAATATATATTAATAAGCAACTTGTAAAGTTGTGTTCTTTGAATTTTGGCCATCAAAGCTTCATAACTTTTATATGTTACCCTCAAACTTTGGTACTCTTTAAAATTTGTCATCAAAGTTTCACATATATTTTATTTGTTTGCCTCTTATTAACATAAACACTCTGGTCTTTCAACTTTCACTACAAAAAGTTATCAAAACTTTTAGAATTTTAAGTTTTGCCATAAAGTTTTTAGATTTTCAATTTTCACCAAGAAACCTTTACCACCGCATACCCATTGCAAAACATGATACCTTCCAAATATGTAATGCACTTAACGCGATTCGTCACAACACACAAACAAAATACTTTGTGTATATAAACAAGCAAATAAGGCTATCATTTTACCCGAAACCTGATAAAACACTAACCCAAACCAAAGTAATTCGGTTGGTTCTTGGGTCTGATTTATGATTTTCTGCTCAACCCGCAAATAAGGTTGTCATTCCACCTATTATAGATTGATTGTTTACTGTTACGAGTACCGCAATCGAACCAACAAATCATGCCTTATTGAAGACGATTATGATTGAAGTTTGTTTTACTTTTATTTCGAATTTTTTTGTCAGGATATATTGGTTTATTATTTGGTTATTTACGTTGCAAGCAAAGCAGAATATGCTTTTAGCATTTAGTTTTCTAATTTTTTGTTTTGTTTCTTTGTTTCTTAGAATACTCGAAACCTGATTAACCAAATCTGAAAAAACCTGAACTCGAACAACCCAAACCCGAAAAACCCGTGAGAGATTTGGGTTGAATTTTAAGTCAAGATTTAAAACTTTTAAACCTGAAAAACAAAACCGACGAACACACCTATAGTCAAATAGGCAAATAACAAACTAAGATCCATTAATCTCTACCATACTCCACCCCACACCGGAACAAAACCCACCTCAGATTCGCCATATTATTTCTCTCTCTCTATATATTTCCTTTCCACTATATCCTACACATTACTGACAACTCACGAGTCTCTGTTACTTGCATTCTTCCCAGTTCCCTCCACTATATGTAGATACACACACACACACGCATATACATACACACATAGTGTAGTGTATCTATAGGTTTTATCTTTTTCAAGAAATCTTGAAACAAACAAACAATGGTGGAAAAAAGCAATCTTGTTCTTGCTTGTGCTCTGTTGTTGTTGATCAGTGGCATCAATGGTGAAGACCCATATAGGTTTTTCACTTGGAAAGTCACTTATGGTGACATTTTTCCAATGGGTGTTAAGCAACAGGTGCAGTTTCTTCTATCTCTAGTATCAAGATTTTTTATTATGTTAGTTAGTTTGAGGGTTTCTTGAATTTTATTATTGTTTTGCAGGGAATATTGATAAATGGGCAGTTTCCAGGACCTCAAATCAACTGTGTGACTAATGATAACTTGATTATTAGTGTCTACAATTACTTGAATGAGCCTTTTTTACTTTCTTGGTAACTTCTTCATTTCATTTGGGTAATACTTACTTAATGTAGATCTTGATTTTGGAACTTGCTAAATTTAGGATTTATGAGACAGTTGAATTTTATAAATTATCTTGATTATTGAATGTGGAATGATGTGGGTAGAAAATAAGATGACCCACAAATTTATTGACATTAATAATCAACCAAAAAAAGTTTTTTTTTTTTTAAATTACTTTTTAAAGAAACTTGGAATGTAATGTGTTGAATAATTTGTATGAACAATTCTAATCTGTTTTGCTGTTAAAGTGATCAAGATTTGACTTCATAACTTTAACTTTTGTAACAAAGGACATCTCTAATAAGTTATTTGGTGTCATATTGACATTTGATTTCACTTGTGGTTTTGGAATATTTGATGCCCCTAAATTAACATGGTGAATGACCTTGAATATTGATTAAAAGGGTTACCAAATAAATAAATAAGAAAAAAGATTAATACTTTTGAGTTTCATGAGTAGTTACAGCCAGTTTCTTGATTCAAGATCAAAGTGATACCTTTTGATACTGAAAAGTTTAAAAAGCTTTTGTTTCCCTCTAAATTTTGTTGAATACAAATTAAAATTACTTCTAGATCCAAACACAAGAAAATTAGGAATTTTAGACTGAGATCTCATTGAAATCTGTTCTAAAAATAATAATTATTAGGAGTATTAAATAGTGTTGTGTGTACTAAGGTACAAAAGGGAGTGGGCTTAAGCTCTTGGTCTCATGCATATATCTGCCAGAGATCTCTGACATTTTATAATTTTTTTAGAAGTATTATTTTTATGAACATGGAACATGCTAATTGCAACCATTTAATGATATTTACAAATAAAAAGCTGGCAGTTGTTACATGATTGGCCCCATGCCTTATCTTGCATCTTAGATCTTGAGAATTATTTTTTGTTTTTTGTTTTAATAGAGGAGTATTAAATAGTAATAGTTTAAAATCTTATATTGTAGGGACAATATATGTGAATGCTCATGTGACATTGTTTAGTTAGATATAATGCTATAATAATAATAATGTACAGGTGACTTAATTTTTTCAGGAATGGACTGCAACATAGAAGAAACTCATGGCAAGATGGTACTTATGGTACAACTTGTCCAATCCCACCTGGCAAGAATTTCACATACATGCTTCAAGCCAAAGATCAGATTGGTAGCTTCTTCTACTTCCCATCACTTGGCATGCAGAAGGCGGCTGGAGGCTACGGTGGCATTAAAATCTACAGCCGCCCACGCATTCCAGTCCCGTTTCCTTTCCCTTCTGGAGATCACACGGTTCTCGCCGGTGATTGGTACAAAAAAGGCCACCAGGTTTGTTAGCTAGTTGCCTAGTTTAATAAGCTTTGAATAATATTTGAAAATGTCATTAGTTTTGACTGATTAATGTGTTTGGTGTTTGTAGAGATTAAGACACATATTGGACATGGGTAAGAGCATTTCTAATCCCGATGGACTTATCATCAACGGGCGTGGCTGGAACGGTTACACCTTTGATGTCGAACAAGGGAAAACATACCGCTTCAGAATATCAAACGTCGGCTTGCAGACATCTCTCAACTTCAGGATTCAAGGACATAAAATGAAACTAGTGGAAGTGGAAGGATCACACACGGTCCAGAACACCTACGATTCGTTAGATCTCCATGTTGGACAGTCAACTTCCGTCTTGGTCACTGCCAACCAGCCAGTCAAAGATTACTATGTTGTCGTGTCTTCACGCTTCACCCGTCATGTGCTCACCACCACCGCTGTTCTCCACTACAAAAACTCCAGAACCGGCGTCTCGGGCCCACCCCCTGGCGGCCCCACCACACAGATCGCCTGGTCACTGATGCAGGCTCGAACATTGAGATGGAACCTTACTGCAAGCGGGCCTAGACCGAACCCACAAGGCTCGTACCATTACGGTCTGATCAAGCCTAGCCGGACCATCATTCTATCGAATTCCGCTCCTTGGATTAATGGAAAGCAGAGATATGCGGTCAACGGTGTGTCGTTTATTCCTGGAGACACTCCTTTGAAACTGGCTGATTATTTCAATATCGGTGGAGTGTTTAGTGTCGGAAGCATCCCCGACAAATCATACAATGGAAACAACGCGTATCTTGCAACCTCTGTAATGCATGCTGATTTCCGGTCTTTTGTTGAGATCGTGTTCCAAAACTGGGAGGATACCGTTCAGTCATGGCATATAGACGGGTACTCGTTCTTTGTGGTCGGGATGGATGGCGGACAGTGGACATCGGCTAGCAGAAAACGCTACAATTTGAGAGATACGGTTGCCCGCAGTACTGTTCAGGTAAAAGTATATTCTGTTTAGGTTATAGCAATGTATTTAGTCACACGACACTAAAACCGAGATGATGTGTTTTATAGGTGTACCCGAAGGCATGGACTGCAATCTATATCGCGCTGGACAACGTGGGGATGTGGAACATACGGTCGGAGAATTGGGTGAGGCAGTATTTGGGACAACAGTTCTATCTACGGGTGTACTCGCCTGCGCATTCGTGGAGGGATGAGTTGCCGATACCAAAGAACGCGCTACTATGTGGGCGTGCTAAAGGGCGTCACACGAGACCACTATGAGACTAAATATCGATTGGTTCGGTTTGTCACGAGAGGGTGGCAAGTTGGCAACTACTTGTTCCGGTTTTTTACGGCTGATTAATTTTGTTCATTGCAGCATTATTCATTGTAGCTGATGGTTCCACATGGATTGTGTAATTGTTGAATTTATTTTCTCTTTGGTTGTTTTGCTTAGATTGTTATTCAACAAAAGGTTCATTTACTATGTACCAGTTGTACTAATAAATATATAAATGATAATTTGTTGGGTTTAATTAATATATTATAATTAACCCAACATTTGAAAAGCACTCTCTTGTTACATAATGCATAACATGTTAGTAATGGAATGAAGAGCACATAGTGACCACTAAACCCTTTTTATTTACTACATTGTGTGTTTAGCCCTTAAAGGAACTGGTGACCATTTAAGTCAATCATTAAAAAGTTGTAAACAAACAGAAAATATCGTTCACCGCTATAATAAACAAAGAGAACAGAATAACTTGATCTTTATGCTACTTATAGAAAAGAGGGATGTACAAAGTTAATACTTCTAAATATGCTTAAAGAGTTACAAATTTGCTACTCACCTTGGTTAATTAAAATATCGAAGATTTACAAATATGCTGAAGTAATGTTTTCTCCCGTGGTTGATAAGAAGAAGTTAACTTCTGCATTCAAGGATGTCATGGGCTTATTTTTATTGTCAAAGCATACTCCTGCAATTGGAAAAGTAATGAATAATAATTAACGTGTTAAATGTGATTACATACAATAATTTAACTGTAAAGTTAAAGTGCACAATAGCAGTTAGGAGTGAGAAGTTTACCAACATTAACATCAAACTTGTTAGATCTATATGTTGATGTACACAAAATTAATTTCTCCCACTTTAAGGCCAAGATCATTTGGCCACTTTATTCTAACATCCAGGGGCGGGATACCATGAAATTGATAATACAGAAAAAACATTATTTACTTAATTAATATTTAACTAAAGTCGGCATCAAGCATCTATATATGAGAAAATGTCAATTCATGTTGAAGGCTTAGATTACTTCTTATCACACTATAAGATCATGGATACTAAATAAAGACGAATTCTTGTGAAGTCAGCCAAAGATCATGGATACTAAATATTGACTGTTTTTATCAAGGTTTGAATTTACGACAGTTGCCTCAATAACTAACTTTTTGAAAGTAATTAGTAAGCAGACTGGCCTATATTAAAAACATCTTACAAATGCAACTTAAACAAGGACACAAGGTTTTCACAGCATCTTCAATGAGGTTTCTAGGGATAAGGCCAAATTCTGTTAATCTCGCTAAAACCAATAGATTTACTTTTATAAAAAAAGTATATTGGCTAAAGAAGCCTTAATAGTCTATCTCCTAATTGATTAAGATCAATGATGTACAAAACTTGCACATAATCATATTAATAGTTCCTAAATTATAGCAAGATTATGATGGCAAAAAGGTACAACTAACTTGTCACTGATCTAAAGCACCTAGCTAGCTGATGGATCAACGGTTAACGGCTATTAGTAAATTTCTATCTAAAGTCAAACCTTTTAAATTTTCAACTATAGTTTTCACAAATTTATTTCAACGGCTCTTTTTAAATTAAGAATATGACTAGTCAAATGGCTGAGTCTATATGATATCATAGTCTATCAAGTAATATTTTATGAGAGAAATAATATGAATATTGAAACAATGATATTAGGTCAAAGAACGTAAGTCTTAAGTGTTAAGGAAAACGCACGATATTGATTATTAAAGGAATAATGAGAATACATACCCATCTTTTACAGGTATTATTCTTTGAAAACTATGGATGTCTATCCATCTCATAAACTATTTATAAAATATCAGTTCAAATCGTTATACGTGTTGATGCAAGGTAGTGATAAAATGAACATGTTAAATACATTGTTTTTCTTAATTTAAAAAAATACATATGAAATCCTTTTGATTGACATATTCTTAATTAATTAACCAAAATCATTTCCATTATTTTAAACTAGACTTAATTTGGTATAAATGTTAAGTATTATTTTTATTCATTCACACACAATATCGAATTGTAATTAGTTTACTCTTGATATACAATTGAAATTACTTATCAATAGTTCTCATGTAGTTGTGTATTATTTGGGCTATCTTCCTTCCTATATTATATAATAAAAGAAAAGAAAAGAAAAGAAGAACCTTTTAAAACCCTTTACATAGCTTCCTTTATATGTTACAAACACTCACTTTCTTCCATAAAATCTTAAATTGAATTTGAAAGCCTGTTTCCCCTCCTCATTTCAATTTCAAAATTCAAAACACAAATATATGCTTCTACCACTCTCTTGAAAAGTATCCAACACTCCTGTTTTTCAGTCCACTAACAATACACCCAATCTCAACAAACCCTAATTCAGTCGTTTTGTTTCATTTTGGTTCAAATTTTGGGTTTATGTTCTTAATTGACACAAATTTTGATTGTTATATTGAAAGAACATATTACTTTAGGTCACGTTTTCCCCAATTTACTGAATTGGGTTATGAATATCCTTGAAATAGATTTCATTTTGGTTGTAACAAAGGGAAATTATTACTTAGAGTAACCAGAAACCAAAATACAAAAAAGTTTTCCATCATTCGGTTTTTAGTGGATAAAACATCTTTGCACACATGGGTTTGTATTAATTGGCCAGTTTTCGATAATTCGGTTATCGGTTTTTGGTTAACAACATGTAGGTTGGTTTTATATTATGTAGTTGTTTTTATATTAGAAAAATTTTAACTAATATGATTTGACTACAAACTAATATTCTTTTTTATTGCCTCTCCTCTTATAAGGGTGCTCTGAACTATTTTTCACTACCAGTTATGTGGGACAAACAAACAATTCAATAATGCCATTGCTTTGATGGAAGTTATCAAAGATTATTAGTTGTTCGCTTTGAGTTTTGTTGGGATTAAATTGGTTAGGATATCTATATTTGGTATAGTTTAAATATGCTAATATCTTGAAAAGCATTGAGTCACGGCTTTATGTCTTAAATAAAATGAAAACATACTAATCTATGTTTTAACTTCAACGTTTTGCTTCTCTTCCGTTTGGCTACTTAACGACCAACATTTTTAAGGAAAATTTTGTATGATATTATTCTTTTAGGTGTAGCAGTATCTTTACAAATTGGTAATAATTTTTTAGTTTTATGAGAGTAATTAGTTCTTTTTGATGTAGCAGTATGCCACTATATGTTTACAAATTCCCATTTGGTTTGCTTTTCAGAACAAGAGAATGGGTGATTATGTAAAACCATTGATGCGGGGACAAACAATCAGAAGTCATTGGATTATGAGTTCTATATGCCTAGACAAAAGAAGGCCACCGGAAAGGTGCATCACGTTGATTTTTTATTACTTCATATTTTTTTATCTTAATACATTTATGTATTTCAGAGGTAGATGATTTGCCGTTCTATTTGATTCGACCCGTTAAGAATTGATGTTTTAAAGAGTTATGACTTATATGGATATGGATATGGATAGAGCACTAATATGCTTTTTGACCCATATGCATTTTTGCAATTGAAAATTGAAACATAAATGCAGTCAGTAACTGCACTTTTATGCAGCCATTTGGCAATGGAACCTAGGTCTTTTGGTGTTCGTACGCAAGGGCATTTAGGTCTTTTGTGTCTATGATTAATTTGAATATGCAAATAAATTAAAAAGATTGACTCAGTCTGGTCATTTTTGTTTTTAAAGGCTAGCCCAATTTGGTCCATTCGAACGCAAGGAATGCATTAGTTTGACTTTTAGAGGTCAAACATTCATGAATATGGTTTGGTTTGTGAAGACTAAAAGAACCGTTGTGATTTTTTAATGTTTATTCTACTTACTTGAATGTTTCCTTAATGTAGGGAAACTTGGTTACAACTGCATTGAAGCCAAGGATGGAAACCTCGGGATGAAGTAAAGTTTAAACATCTATACATTCGAAGAAAACATCCGTTTTGAAATGGAGTTTTAATGTAGGTAAATAAAATCATATTGTGTATTATGTTTATGATTCTTTCTATATAATAGTTGCTTAATTATTGTAAGTTTTTTTAAAAAAAAAAGCATATATAGTACACGGATCTCAAGCTATTCTATTACTTTGCGTTGTAAATTTCAGTTGATTGTAGTTATGTTTTTACTAAAACCCAGTAGTTTTAACCAACTAAGTACACATTTTAAAATTGTTGTAACATTGTATTAGGGCATGCCTGATTGTGAAGTTTTTGAAACCTAATTTGGGTTAAATTGATGGGAATTGAGAGTTTTAACTCTTTTGGTTTGATTATTTGAGTTATAAGTAATTTGAGATATGGGGTCAATTTTGGTGTCGAAAACTCTAGCCCTAGCGACTATGAAATCCCGGGTCAATATAAGAAGAGTTATTATTTTTTATTTTAATAGTGTTTGATATGTTTAAAAGAAGCAACAACATAGTTTTGGTGTGGAGGAGAACGTTGCTACAAATCGGACCCATCGAAGAAAGTTGTGGGAATGACGAGACAATGTTCTTTCCAAAAAGATGAATAAAAAAAGTACCAAATATCATTTATTGTTCGATGTCTAACGCGTATCATTTCAATTCAATATTAGTTATAGAGTATATATCTTGTCATTTGTCTTCTTTTATATCGGCTACCTGTAAATACATAAATATGTTGTTCGTCGCCAGGCACGCCCCAATCAAGTGTATCAATCTTTTGATGGAAAACAAAAATTAGATGATTAAGTCGGGCACGCTAACGCCTACAAAGATGCTTTGTTTAATACCTGCGTAAATGTTTGGGTTACATATTTATTTTATTTTTAATTTTCATATATTATATTTATATTGTTTTAAATATATTTTTTTAACCCGTGTATTACACGGGTATATAGCCTAGTAGAACATATAAAACTATGATTGATATGAGGATATGCTTATTTTTAATTAACTAAAAAACAAACACTATCTTATTAATATCATCAAAAAAGAAAAAAAAATCTTCCTTTTTTTGAATGACCAATCTGAATTTCACTATTAGGAGATAACTCATCTATTGTGAAAAAACTCTCCATATTTTCAGTCTAAAATGAGACTTAACCGAAGACTTTAAAAAAGAATTTAAATAAGTTTATAAATTATTAAGTTATGCAAATAAATAAAAAGTGTATGACATTGATCCCACTCAAGTAAGCCTTATCGGGCTCACCATTTCTCAACACCACTCACCAACGATGGGGTTCGATGGGCCGCCAGAAGCCCTCCTCCACCCACTCCTTTTTACCCACCAACCATTTCTTTTTTTATTATTTTATTTTTAAAACCTTTTTTAATTTACATACAAGAATCAATCTCATCCAGATTAGTTCCTCCTCTTCACAAACAAAACCAGAGCTCACTAGTAAGTCCATTTCCATTCTTTTATCAGTTTATGCTTATTAATCAATATGTGTTTGGTGTAAATTGCTTGCTTATTTGTTGTGTTAAAGATCTTCAATTCCCTGAAAAGATTGAGTGTTTGTCCATTTGGGGATAAACCCTTTACATATTTGTTGAAAAGATTGGATCTTTTTTGTTTTCACATTTCATTGAGGCATTTTGTCGAACACTTGAGCTGCAATTGTATTAGATCAAAATGTGATATTGATGGACAATGAATTGGTGTAAAAAAGTTTACTAATTGATTCATTAGGTGAAATTCTTGATGATTTGGAATCTGTATACTTCAAGATTCATTTTATAAAGTTTGCATCTTTATGTGATACTTACTATAAGATCACATAAATTCTTGTTTGCAATTAGTTTAAGGTTATTAAAATCTATTTATTTATTTGTTGTTGAAGCACAAAAAACAATGAGGGGAGGACTGTGGCAACTAGGTCAATCAATCACCCGTCGCCTCGGTCAATCCGATAAGAAAACCATAGCCCGTAGATGCTACGCCTCAGAGGCCGACCTCAAGAAAACCGTCCTGTATGATTTCCACGTTGCTCATGGTGGAAAGATGGTTCCTTTTGCTGGTTGGAGCATGCCAATCCAGTACAAAGATTCAATCATGGAGTCCATGTTGAACTGCAGGGAAAACGGTAGTCTTTTTGATGTTTCCCATATGTGCGGGCTCAGTCTTAAAGGAAAAGACTGCATTCCGTTTCTTGAAAAACTCGTGATTGCTGATGTCGCGGGACTTGCTCCTGGTACCGGTTCACTGACTGTTTTCACAAACGAGAAGGGTGGAGCTATCGACGATTCTGTGATCACGAAAGTGACCGATGATCACATTTATCTGGTTGTTAACGCGGGATGTAGAGATAAAGATTTGGCTCATATTGAAGAACATATGAAGGCTTTTAAAGCCAAAGGTGGGGATGTTAGTTGGCACATTTATGATGAAAGATCCCTTCTGGCCCTCCAGGTTAGTATTTAAAATCATAACAGAAAAAAATATATATACACGTTTAAAGAAAAATTAAATCTTTTTCGTTTGCAAGTTGATTAGCTTGCTAATGAACCCGTTGCGGTCTATATTTTGTATTCCATTTTTGTGGCGTAGGGTCCTCTTGCAGCGCCAACGCTTCAGCACTTGACTAAAGAGGATTTGAGTAAATTGTATTTTGGCGAGTTCCGTATAATTGATATCAATGGTGCCAAATGTTTCCTAACTAGAACTGGGTATGCCCAATGTGACTTTTAAAAGAGTTAAAAGTCAAATAAGTAAGTAATCTAATTTTCTTTCAATAGGTATACCGGTGAAGATGGATTTGAGATCTCGGTTCCCTCAGAAAACGCACTCGATCTTGCGAAAGCGATTCTTGAAAAGTTGGAAGGGAAAATACGGTTGACCGGTCTAGGGGCGCGTGACAGTCTTCGTCTTGAAGCGGGACTATGTCTTTATGGCAATGACATGGAGCAGCACACAACCCCTGTGGAGGCTGGGCTCACTTGGGCCATTGGGAAGAGAAGACGTGCCGAAGGTGGTTTTCTTGGAGCTGATGTGATCCTCAAGCAAGTTGCAGAGGGACCACCAATCAGGAGGGTCGGGCTTTTCTCTGCTGGCCCACCGGCCCGGAGTCACAGTGAGATTCAGAATGAGAATGGGGAGAACATTGGGGAGGTGACTAGCGGAGGGTTTAGTCCGTGCTTGAAGAAGAACATAGCCATGGGGTATGTTAAGTCCGGGCTGCACAAGCCAGGTACCAAAGTCAAGATTGTGGTCCGAGGGAAAACGTATGAAGGGTCGGTTACCAAAATGCCCTTTGTACCTGCAAAATATTACAAGCCAACATAAACTTTCTTTTGTACTTGAAAAATTGTTTCACTGTTCTAATGGCTACTTTCTTTCTTTACATTTTAACTTGTTTTTGTTGAACTTGAATTCTGCAATCTTTGAATGGAAGAGTGTGTGTTTTTAATGGTTGCATTTAGTAGCAAACCAAACACTTAATAATTAATTTAATCACAGAGGAAGTCAATGTTTGACATTAATAAAAAGTCAACAATTACAATTTGAATGCAAAATAGATCCCATTCTATTTTTCTTTTTCTAAACGATCAACTCACACACTTTCTATTTCTATCTTTTGTCTATTACGGAACTTGAACGCTCATGGTTCAACTCACAAATCAATTTTATCTTTCACTTGATGCGCTCTAATAACTTATTATATGTATAAGATATAATTGTATATAAAATTAAGGAACGGTATTAGTGTGTAGATGGTTAAATCTGAATTTAGACTTTGGTGAAAGTTAAGATTAAGACTTAAGAGTCAAAGTTAAAAGAGCACTGAAGACTATTTTGACAATAAAAGTCAACCTCATAGATATTGTCATATGAATGGCCTTTTATCTACAATTTAATTCTTATTTTATTATGCTAATTCTATTTTTGAGACTTTGGCTATATAATTATTTATTTAATAATGAATTGAAAATCTTAAATAATATGTATTTTCTTCTGAAAAAACGTTTATACAGTTTGTGTTCTATACTATATACATAATAGATATTGGTGTGTACTACATCACATATAGAAATAACGTAGTGGTACTATACGGTACCGAATCAAGCATTTTCAGTACCAGTACTGATATTTGTACCCATTTTTTTGACAATTTCGGTATTAGTATTTTCCATATACCACTATATCAATCCTTCTCGTTACAAGGATTGAAACACAATAATATTTATTAAATTGTAAGTTAAAAATCTTAAATAATATGCATTTTCTCTATAAAATAAGTTGCACTCAAAATTTAGCAGTAGGTGTAGGTTTACACCTTCAATATTGAATTAAGTAATAAAATACTTGCCATAGACACAAACAAATACATCCCCAACTAATTAAGTCTATACGTACTATATGTTGGCACATGTTTAACTAAGTTTGATTTTCATATACACGTAACACGTTTTGATTTCTTTAGTGCTGTTCACATTCATCTAAGAATTAATTTTGTAGACTATTTGGTTCAGGATGTTGCATTTGCAAGAAACTCGTGTCTAGCAGGTTCGACTGAATATTTACATGAACATAGACCAAAGCTAACTAATATCATTTAATGTTACTTTAGTACTGCTCATGAGTCCTATTTTTAATAAATTTATTTATTCAAACTAATACTTCCTATTACATTGTTTAGACAACACACAAATTTTGATTAATTTGACTCGCATTTAAGAGAAAAAAAAAAACGTTTTATTCACTAGGTGATGATTTATGAATATTCTGGACATATTCACTAAAGTTATATGTGAAATGTGTCATAGACATTAAGGGTGTTCATCGGATCGGATAACGGATTATTCGGATTTGAAAATTTTTGGACCCTATCCGAAATCCGATATGATCTGAATTAGGAATATCCCTATCCGATCCGAATATATCCGAATTCAGTTTGGATCGAATATCCGAATAATCCGAAGTTATCCGAAATAAACCTAAAATTTTTTCCTATTTTTTTGTTCATAACATTTAATAGTATAGAATCACAATAAACATATAAACCAGTAAATACAAATTACTCTTAACACGAATTTAAATTTTAAACTTCAAATAATAGTCTAAAAAATATACCAAACCAGAAAATACCACTAAAAACATGTTTTTTTTCGAATTAAACGGATATCCGAATTACCCGAACAATCCAAATTTTTAAAAACTCCATATTCGAATCCGAATTAGTTATTCGGATTGATCCGATCCGAATATCCGAACAAGAATTCAGATCGGTTTATTTGAGTTTCGATTTCGGTTCTGATTTCGATTTTTTTGGATTTCGAATTTCTTGAACACCCCTAAGACTACTCGCTATGGTGAGGGGCTTCGAAGCCCTCTCCCCAGTGCCATGTCAGCACCACGTGGGCACTGGGGGCTTCGAAGCCCCACCCGAAAGATGCCCCTCTATGGTGTTGGGGGCTTCGAAGCCCCTTTAATACATATATACATATGTATGTATGTGTGTTTGAGAGATAGAGAGAGAGAGGGCCCCACCATCCAATCTCATCCGCGCCCGGCATCACAACCACCTTTCCCTCGGCGCCCCACTACGGTGTTCCGCGCCCATTGACGCCCGCCACCTCACCCTTTGGAGCCCCATAGCAAGTAGTCTAAAAGACATCACATAAACGTCAAATAAGCATTTGGACCTTTCACATTTCACACCCACTTTTATGTGTTATGGTCATGTGGTAGCGTGAAATGTGAAAGTGTGTTGAGTTAGCTTTTAATGCATGATTGACTGTATACTTAATTAGTAGTTACAAATTAAACTGAAAAGGTAACTTTACGTTATGTATATTGGCTACACATGAAAGTCTTCTATTATTTTTCAAATATCCCATCGTTTCAAGTATATAGATACAATTTAAATTTGACCAGTAAATGTTTAAGTCATACTAAATTTAATTGAACAGTGAAGTTAATTCACTTTGTGGTTAATATATCTTCTAGCATTTATATGAAAAATATAAGTATATTTATTAGCAATGAGAGGCAGAAAATAATAAATCTTGATGCTATTAAGTGTTACACTCATATACAAAATAAATAAACTAATATCTTGTTCTAAACTATAACATCAAAAGTTTAGAAAAGCTTGCTACCAAATTCATCAACAATGTTTCCTTTCCTTGCAATATCTCTAAGCTCACACAAGCTTCTTCCAAGCTGCAATGCAACCTTCATCTCAAACACTTGACCATTCTCCTCTCTTTCCTTCAAGTTCCATTCTATGGACTCCTCCATCATCTTAAAGAAACCCGCATTGTTCCGATACATCTCAAACACCATCCCTACTTGTCCACCGTGTTGTACGCTGTTTACCACACTCGCCATCGCACCTCCCATGACACCAACCAACGCGGCCCAAGAGTTATTAGGAGAAAAAGTAAGAAAAACCGAACCAATGGCTCCTAAGCCGGTTAGTAGTGGACCGGCTATAGCTAAACCTTTGTTGAGTTTTAAGGCCTTTTCTCCTAACCTTAAGTAATCATCTTTATCTTTTACATCCAAAACTCTAACTATGTTTCTCATCTCCTCTTCAAGTTCCACACTCCAACCGCTTTTCGTCGATGTCTTTTGTCTCTCGGGCCACCAAACCGTTGGCTCAATCTTAGCCGGATACTTTTCGAGCATGACACCGAGTAAAGGAAGAGGGTAGGCTCTATCTATAGCCAAAACTTTCTTCATGGCTTCATTTACATCATTCATCATAGGGTTAGATAACGTGATTTTTGTCTTGATTTCGCTTTCGAGTTGCTTGAGCAGCCTCGCAGCATTTCTTTGCTCTTCAGCCAGTTGAGATGGTTGGATCTTGTTCATGATAACCAACATACCGGTCGCAGCCAAATACATGAAGCTAGATGCAAGCTTAAGTACTTCCAAAGGTGCACCTTGGACACTAGTTATAGCACTAGCAATGCCAGCCATGGTCGCAGCCGAAAGAGTAATCGTGTTGATTGATGTTAATAGTAGGCTGTTCCAGTTATTCCTTTGCTCTCCTACGTTCTTGTGCATCTCCACCCGATCGGTAACGGCCTCCAAAACCGCGTAAAGCTTCTCCATGATCACTTCATGTTCTTGATGCATGTTAGTGTTTGATGTAGGGTTTTTGGGTGTGACTCTTGAAGATTTATGATCCATTTCTTCCACCAAACTTATGTTTGATGCAATCTTTGGAGGGAAGACATTAATATTATTTGTGCTAGTATTGAGAAAATGGATAGAAGATCTTGTGATATGTCTGCCAGAAGATGAACTAGGGAATGAAGTAGATGATATATTTGAATGCATAAAGCTTGAAGCTTGACTAATTAAGGGTGCCATAAGTGTATGCTAATTATATGTTCTTTGGTTTAAACAAAACAAGAAGTGTGTGTGTATATGTTGTGATCTATGAATGTGTTTTATTGGTAGTTGAAGCTGGGGTTTAAGACTTTAAGATATGAAACGGTTAGTTAGATTTATGCATTTATATATAGAGAGCTAGATCAAGGAATTAAGTTGGTCAAAGTTTGAATGAATGGTGTGTTGACATCAGGATGGACTATTTCTTAACCTGCCTTAATTTGACTTGGACAATGTTTTACCTTATAATTTTATGTAAACTTGGTCTATACGATTGATTTTTATGTACAAATTTTGTGAACAAGTTTTCAATTAATATATGCCATGAATATATCCATATTTTATATTTGACTTGACTTAAAATGTTAGAGAAAAGCGTACTCAATTTATATATATATATTTTTTGAAACTTAGAATTTTATTAAAACCAAACAACAGCTACAAACAAACCAAATGTGGGCCCCTTTATCAAGCTCGGAGGAGCAACCGCGCAAAACCAAAAAAGAGGAACGATTACATTAAAGCATTCTTACACCATCTATCCCAAACCACCTCCCCTTGTTTTGACATATTTTTTAACTATAAAAAACGGAAGCTTTTATTTCGCCCATTAAGCATACAATCTTGATCTCTTTTTCATTATGCAATTTTTCATTCATAACCTTCCACAACCTCCAACATCCGATAATAATTGTACCCTTTCTCTCTCACCCAACGCCACATGGGTATGCAACTCCAGAAGATCTTTAGTCGAGAAGGCAAAGACTAGAGAATCCTACACCACAAACTTGTTGCCACACCAAAGTTGCCACCATGAAACCCGAGAAGATGTGGTCAGTGGAGTCTTCTCCCAAGTTGAATAAAACACAATTAATAGACGCCACCCTTATGTTCCTTTTGATTAACAAATCGGATGTGGGAAGTCTATTCAAGGCCGCTCTTCACGCAAAAATATTGCATTTTAGCTGGACCCATCTACTCCATTTCAGCACATATTGGCCATCTCCCACCCTGTCCGAAATTAACATTTTCCTAACCCGACTATCTGAAAATTTACCTGATGGGTCTCCAAGCCACCTCCACGAGTCGCTTTTATTGCTCCAACAAACCGAAGTTATTGAGTTAAAATGGGCTTCCCATTCCTCCCTCTCCACCTGTTCTTGACCACTTCCAAGCCTAACAAATAAAACTATCTTGCAACCAAATCATTTTGCCACCAAATCGTTAATTTTATAGTTCTTGTTATTTTCCAATTTAAAAATATTAGGAAAGACTTCTTGAAAAGTGGAGTTACCAAACCAAATGTCTATCCAAAAACAAATACTCTTCCCATTTTTCACCTCTCTTTTAGTTAAGTAAATGAGCTTAGCACCTCCCAAACGAACATCATTCAAAAATTTTGCAACCGATTTCCACAAGCTAGAAAGATATCTTCCATTTGTTACATTTCTTCGTTCTCGCCTCCACCTCTTTTATTTGTTCATTATGACCTCCATTTCTTCGTTATGGTATTCTAGCCATCATTTCTTCGTTATGGTATTCTAGCCACAATTTTTTCGTTCTAGCCTCTGTTTCTTCGTTTTGGCATCCATTACTTCGACCTGGCCTCCATTTATTGGTTCATACATATGTTTCTTCGTTCTGGCCTATTGGCTCCCATTTCTTTGTCCTGGCCTCTAGTTCTTCGTTCGGGCCTCCATTTCTTTGTTCTGGCATCCATTTCTTCTATCAGGCACTCGTTACTTCGTTTTGGCCTCTGTTTCTTCGTTATGGCCTTCATTTATTGTGTTGGCCTCCAATTATTCGTTATGGCCTTCATTTCTTCATTCTGGGTTAGATTTCTTCAGTTTGGCTCCTAGTTCTTCGTTCTGTTCTCCATTTCTTTGTCCTAGCCTCTGTATCTTCGTACTAGCCTCCGATTAATAGCCCTGTCACGTGTGGATCCTAAGTCGATCAACTTAGTTATTCTTTCTATGTTTTACATTTCGGTCTAATTCTTTGCATGTCACGTGCCAACGAGCATGCGCAGTCAAACGCTTTTCCATCTATTTTTTGTTCGGATTTTTTAATTGTTTACGAAAGTTAATTGCGTGGGTGTTAATACTTGAATCAAATAAAGCACATTTTTACACGCGTTCCACAACACTGGAGTGTTAATACTAGTTTGTTACATTTTGGAATGCGTTACTTGTATAACTGATAACATCCGGCCTCTCACGCCATCAATATTGTTCACTTTGCCCTCGAAAAGCTCACATATTTGTTTTCTGGTTTCCTAGACGAATACTTTATAGAAGGTTACTCTTCCTGATACTATTCTATCTGAGCACGTTTAACTGTATAGTTTTTCTCTTATGCATTAGAATTAAACCCAAAACAGATGAGTGATTTTAGAGGCGGAACATTTCTTATGAACCAAAATCTCTACTAGTCGAGGGCTGATGTGAGATTGACCTAGGGTGTTATATAAATTAAACAAATAGTTACATGTTAAATTCAAGAAATAAATTATGGATTGATTCGTTGTTTACCGTCACATAGTGTAAAAGTTTTTATGGGTTTTTCTCCTTGTTTTTTACACAAGATTATATATTCTTAATTTCACTCTAGTCCGGGTGATTGATTTCCTTCACTCCGGATGATTACAAGGAATATTAGCTTAAACATATTAGATAGCAAACATTATGATTATTTCTTTCACTTAACACTGTTTAGTATCAAGATGATTATTTAATTGTATGCTATGTTAAAAAACATGTATTAATGTATCGATGGTATATAATTACCAATAAAAACTACCAGGAAATGAGTGCCATGATGCACCTTTGCGTGGAGTCATGGTCCAAACCACCACACGTTCTGCCATAAAGTTTGGTGATCTAAATCCCCACTTGCCCACACACGTTCCGTTTATTTTTTAATTTCAAAGACCACATGAGCCATGACTACAAACATGGGAGCCATGATTTCCATTTATGCGAGGGTTTGGATTTGCAAATCTCATTTCTTCAAGGACTTGAAGTTGAAAAAAATAAGATGATTAATGAACACACCATATTCATAACTACCAAGCAATCAATGTTGTTTACCTAAAATTAGATGTATTCCAACGTTGTTCATTAGTTCGAATTTGGACTAACCCAATATTATTATAAATCAAACTTATATATTTTCCATTATTTCTAGATATTTTGATGTATGTATGTGTTAAAAGGATAGATGGATTTTAGTTACACAATTAACTCTTATCTATAAAGTTTTTTTAACATGTCAAATCCTCAAGTTCCATTAATTACATAATTAATCCCACCACTTTCATTTAGTAGTTATCAGAGGTGTAAAAACCAGTTTAAGACTCAAAACCGGTTTAGGTTGAAACCGGTTCGGTTTGGTCAACAAAAGTCAAACCGGTTTATGATCGGTTTCGGTTCGGGTTGAAACCGGTTTATTGACCAGGTTATAATCGGTTTCGGTTCGGGTTTTGACCGGCTTTTACCCGGTTTTGGCCAGTTTCGATTCGGTTAACCGGTTTTAAGGGAGAAAATTGCAAACCGGTTCCAAATCGACGGTTTCAATTGGTTCCAAACTGGTTTCTACATAATCGGTTTCAAACCGGTTCGGTTTTGGTTCAGTTTTCGGGTCGGTTCGGTTAACTGGTTTAATTAGCCACCTCTAGTAGTTAAACAATTAAGTTGACAAAATTTTAATATGGTAACTGTGACATCTGACCCGATCCGACCCGACCCAGGTACCCGTTTCTCTGATCCGATCTCTTTCTTTTATGATTTAATATTCATTTATACTTATATTTTACTTTTAATAATAATATATACTTTTCCTTCCCGCCTCTTTCTCTCTCTTTCTTTCCGCCGTCCCGTCCCTCTCCTTCTCTCTTTCCGCCTTCTTTTCCCTCTTGTCGCCGTCCCGCCCTTACGCCTTGTTTCCCTCTTTTTCTTCTAACTCGTTGCTTGTCCTTTGTTCCTTTCCGCCTAAGGTTGTCTGCGCAGCTCCACGCGCTAGACCCCTTACAAGGAATCCTGCGTGAAGACCACCTGTTTCAGCGATACGCGAGACGAACTCTTCTCGCAGCGCGCTAAGAATTGTAATTCTTCTCGCAGCGCGCTAAGAACGGTAGTTCTTCCCGCGACGCGCTAAGGGTTTGTAGTTCTTCTCGCAGCGCGCTAAGAATCGTAGTTCATCCCTCGACGCGCGAAGAATTATAGTTCTTCCCGCGGCGCGCTAGGAATTTTAGTTCCTCCCGCGGCGCGCTAAGGAAGGTAGTTCTTTCCGCGACGCGTTAAGGTTAGTTCTGTCTGCCTTCGCGCTCGCGCTCTCTTGACCTTCTGTGTCTGCCTTCGCGCCTTAGCCTTCTCGCGCTGACCCCTTTGAGTTTTCTTCTGTTTAATCTAGCCGTTGCTTTTGAGTTGTCTTGTCTTTTGAGCTGTTGACCTAATCTGCTTTATGTCTGAAAAGTTACTTTCGGCGCAGCATGCGCACCAACCCCATTGGTTGACAGATAAAGTGACTGACATAATCTTTTGAGAATCTGCTTTTGCCATGCTTGACCAGTACCTTTTTCTGAACCGCCCATGCCTTTTTACTGTTCCCTGACAGCTTTATCTTGCCCCTGCAGCTGCCATATCTTTCCATATCTTTTGCTTTTGGAATCTTTTACTTTTTGAGATCTTTTCCCCTTTTTTCTGGATTTATGTCTCCTAGGGTTTTCCTATAAATAATAATAATATTTTCATAACACATCACACACAAACACTTAATCTCTCCTGTTCTCTTGCCCCTTGCTCTCTCTGCCGCCTCCCTCTCTGCCTCCGTCTTCCTCCCTGTTCTACCCTGCTTTTCCGGTAATATATATTATATATAATAATTTACTTATTAATTATGCTAACTTATAATCAAGACTTAAAACAAATCATTAAAAACAACAATCTTATTTATAGGTTAACTTGTGCTTATTTAAAGTTGGTTCTTGCTTTATCTTACACCGCACCGATTATCAAGTGAGTAATCTCGTACCTAATCCCTTTTTATTTTTAATGTTTTGGGATGTTCATGTGTTCATACAAACTTAGAGTCTTAAACTTGTTTATGAACTTTAGTCGCGCAGTATCCCATGTGTTGAGGACGTAGACTTGGCTGTTTATTTGTATGTGTGGATCATTAACCGTCTTGTCGGTCTATTCCGCAGTTCTCATGGTACCATTAGATGAACACGGGAGAACTATCGTTTATGATTTTCTCTTTTGTTTGCACATACACAGTTTGTCTTGTTTGTGAGCTCAATTGTGAGCACTGGCAGTCTTATGAATCTTAGAGTTGGTCCCGATCAGATTACACCCTTGTTGAAAACCAGACATACACATGTTGCGCGCAGATTTATTGTTATCTATTATTATCTATTAAACTTGATTTCTCACCAACACGCAAGTGTTTGACGTTTATTTTAACACATGTTCAGGTTTGCAGTAGCTGTTTTGGAGCTTGTGGACACATAGGAAGTTTTCTTTATTTTGGACCTAGATTAAAATGTATCAAGACAAGTTATTGCTGTTCGAATATTATGATTTATAATATATTGATTTATGATGATTTATGTTATCTTATGTTTACTTTGCGCGTGCGCGAATGAATGTATTTATTAAATATTGACACCCAATAGTGTCACGAGTAATGAAACAATATGTGGCGCCCCGATGTATAATCCGCCTTTGGTCGGGGTGTTACAGATTGGTATCAGAGCTCGTTGACTTTAGGATAGGTGGTTAGACGTAACGGCCTAGAATACCTAAGAGTCCCCTCTCGCGCATGAGAGAAATCTCATGTTTGCGCGCTTATTGTTAATTACTCGTTATTTATGAATATGCTCGCGCTTGCGCAGTATATGATTTTATGTTTTATTTCGCGATATTTCGATTTTTGTTGAATTTCGATTTTTATTGATTTTACTTACATATTCGTTTGTTGGATTTGAAAATCCGAAAAGTCATGGTGATACATGAATAGTTGATTTTCAATTTCCATTTACGATTATGTTCTGAGGTTGGAGACTTGAAAAGTCATGGTGATACATGAATTGTCAACCTCCAATACTCATTTTCTTGTGTATTTTATATTGAAGATTGAAAAGTCATGGTGATACATGAATCGTCAATCTCCAATACTCGTTTGCTCGTATATTTTAAATTGGGAATTCGGAAAGTCATGGTGATACATGAATTGTCGATTCTTGATTCGAATTTGTTACCTTTATTAAGTCTGCATTAAAGTCATTTATTTTACTTTAACTTTTGACAGTAACTGACTCCGTGAAACCAAGCTTTATAAGATTAAAACTTTGCGCTAAAACCAAGATATTAACTAAAATTAAAACTTTTATAGAATGCCTCCGCTATCTCGCCGATTTCAGAGAAGAGAAGCCTCGCGCATGCGTAGACAGCAACGTTCCCAGGAAATGGGCGCCGCGATAGCCCAAGCCTTGAGCCAAAACAATACCTCCAGTTATAACATTAAGTCCTTTAACGCGGGTAACCCTCCAAAGTTCACAGGTCTTGAAGGAGCCACCGTGATGCTCCAATGGCTCGAAAAGATTGAAAACACTTTCCTCCATACCCAATGCCCCTCAGACAGACGAACCCTGTATGCTTCCAGTGTCCTGGAATCTAGAGCGCTTACATGGTGGAATGGAGTAGCTCATGCGCGTGGCGCAGAGGCTGCTTCTAGCATGACATGGGAGGAATTCAAGGAAATTCTGACGCGAGAATTCTGCCCTCCCAACGAAATTAAGCGCCTAGAGGAGGAATTTTGGAATCTTAAGCAATACAGCGGTGAAGCGCGCGAGTACGCGACGCGCTTCCATGAACTAAGCCTGCTTGTCCCTCACCTTGTTACCCCTTCCCGCCGAGCCATAGAGAAATTCCTTGGGGGTCTCCCCATGGAAATTCAAGATTCTGTATGGGCCAGAAACCCAGTAACCCTCTCTGACGCCATCGAGTTGGCCGCTGTGCTCAGCGACAACCATGTCAGAGCAGGAACCCTGTTCCTGCGGGGAACAGAAAAGACCAAACCCACCAAGACTGCCCCTGAACCAACAGAAACCAAACCCGAACCCTCAAACCGTAACAACCTCAAGCGCAGGCGCAAGGCCTATGCGCTTACCAACCCGCCCATTGTCCAGCAACCCATTTACCAACCTCCAGTTTATGCGCCTAACCCTCTGTCAACCTACCCAACACCTCCTGTAGTCCACAACTATGCCTTAACCAATCCAGCACTCCCTGCCCCGCCAACTAAGAAACCTTACACAGGAAACCATCCCTTTTGCCCAACCTGTAGATTTCACCACCCAACCCAAACCCCGTGTCGACTTTGTACCCGATGTGGCCGTACTGGTCACCTTGCAGAAAACTGTAGAGTCCTTCTCGCCAACCCAATTGCGCCAACACCACCAGTCTACCCGCAGAACCCACAACCAACCTACCAAAACCCACGACCCAGATCGTGCTTTAACTGCGGTGATCCCAGTCATTTCCGGAACGCGTGCCCGAGACTACAAGTGCAAATCACACAGGCGAATCCGGTGAACCAGATTTCGAACCAAGTGACGCGTGGACGAGCTTTTAACATAACCGCGCACCAAGCGCAAGCGAATAATGACGTAGTTAATGGTACATTTTTGCTTAACGGATTTCATGCTTCTGTACTTTTTGATACTGGCGCCGATCGAAGTTTTATCTCTCGCGCCTTCGAGCAGAAGCTTGCGCGACCGCGCAGCGATTTAAAAGAAAATTTTTCAGTTGAATTGGCTAACGGTGAAACTGTTTTAATTAACTCGGTGATTAAAGATTGTACGCTTAACCTTAACGAAAACGATTTTCTGATTGACCTCATCCCTATGCCTCTTGGAAGCTTTGATGTTATCATTGGTATGGACTGGCTTACGCATAATCGCGCCGAAGTTATTTGCGCCAAGAAGATGATTCGCATACCTCGAGAAAATGGTGATCTTCGCATCTACGGCGAAAAACCCTCCCGCGGTCTTAAGCTTATGTCTTGCGCCGAAGCCCGAAGACTCCTGCGGAAAAGGTGTATTGCATTTCTAGCCCATGTGGTTAAACCTGCTGAAGAGAAGAAGCTTCGCGATATCCCTGTTGTGCGTGATTTCCCTGAAGTTTTTCCTGATGATCTTCCTGGTATCCCTCCCGCTCGTGAAGTCGAGTTCCGTATTGATCTTGTCCCTGGTGCTTCCCCCGTGGCTAAATCTCCTTATCGTCTTGCACCCGCTGAGATGCAAGAATTGGCCAGCCAACTTCAAGAGTTGACTGCTAAAGGATTCATTCGCCCTAGCTCTTCGCCCTGGGGTGCTCCGGTGTTGTTCGTTAAAAAGAAAGATGGATCGTTTCGCATGTGTATTGATTACCGCGAGTTGAACAAACTCACCATTAAAAACCGGTATCCCTTACCGCGTATTGACGACCTCTTTGATCAACTCCAAGGTGCCTCTTGTTTCTCGAAGATTGATCTCCGCTCTGGCTATCACCAGTTGCGCATCCGCGATGAAGATGTTCCGAAGACTGCTTTTCGAACTCGTTATGGCCATTTTGAATTCTTGGTCATGTCCTTCGGTTTAACCAACGCACCCGCCGTTTTCATGGATCTAATGAATCGGGTGTGTAGGCCTTTCTTGGATAAATTCGTGATTGTGTTTATCGATGATGTTCTGGTGTATTCTAAGACCAAGGCCGAGCACGAGCAACATCTTCGGTTGGTGTTGCAAAAGCTTAGAGTTGAGCAACTCTATGCTAAGCTTTCCAAGTGTGAATTCTGGTCTGATGAAGTACAGTTTCTTGGTCATGTTGTAAACAAGATGGGTATTCATGTCGACCCATCCAAGATTGAAGCAATCAAGAACTGGATCACGCCATCCTCTCCTTCCGAGATCCGTTCCTTTCTGGGCTTAGCTGGTTACTACCGGCGATTTATTTCGAACTTCTCAAAGATCGCTTTGCCTTTAACAGCTCTAACGCACAAAGGTAAACCGTATATTTGGGGCTCGAAGCAAGAAGAAGCCTTTCTGACGCTCAAGCGTTTGTTGTGTGAAGCTCCTGTTCTTGCGCTACCTGAGGGTAATGATGATTTTGTCGTGTATTGCGATGCATCCAACCAAGGTCTCGGTTGTGTTCTTATGCAACGAGGCAAGGTTATCGCTTACGCATCAAGGCAACTCAAGGTTCATGAAAAGAATTACACAACTCACGATCTCGAACTTGGTGCAGTTGTTTTTGCCTTGAAGATCTGGAGACACTACCTTTATGGTACTAAGTGTATCCTTTACACTGACCATAAAAGCCTTCAGCATATCTTTGATCAGAAGGAACTTAACATGAGGCAACGCCGATGGAACGAACTCATCAGCGATTACGATTGTGAGATCCGGTATCATCCTGGTAAGGCTAATGTGGTAGCCGATGCGCTCAGCCGAAAACCCTGCCAGCTTAACTGTATCTTGCCGCGCACGTAGCTTCACTTCGCGCCGATCCAAAGCAACCTTGAATCGCGTATTCGTGACGCGCAGCGCGCATCCATCAGTAATGGTAACCTTCGCGCCGAGTTAGCGTGTGGCGCGGAAGCGCACTTTGTCCCTAATCTGAGTGGAATTCTCTGCTATCTCAATCGCATCTGGATTCCCTTTGATGAGAATCTTCGCGCTGATATCCTGAGTGAAGCGCACAAATCTCGGTATTCTATTCATCCTGGCGCTGATAAGATGTACAAGGATTTGCGCATTACTTATTGGTGGCCCGGTATGAAGAAGGATATTGCTGTGTTCGTAGCTAGATGCCTGACTTGTTCTAAAGTAAAAGCTGAACACCAGCGCCCATCTGGTTTGCTCGAACAACCAGAAATTCCTACGTGGAAATGGGAAGGTATAGCGATGGACTTTATTACCAAGTTACCTTTGACAGCAAGCAAACATGATAGCATTTGGGTAATAGTGGATCGTTTGACTAAGTCTGCTCACTTTCTGCCCATTCGTGAAAACTACCGTGTTGAGCAGCTCGCGCAGCTTTATGTCAAGGAAATTGTCTGCCGCCATGGTACTCCTTTGAGCATCATATCCGATCGCGATGGCCGTTTTATATCTCGCTTTTGGAAATCTCTCCAATCTGCGCTAGGAACTCGCTTGGACATGAGTACGGCATATCATCCCCAGACTGACGGTCAGTCTGAGCGAACTATTCAGACTCTTGAGGATATGCTCCGATCTTGTGTTCTTGATTTTGGAGGTAATTGGGATTCACACCTGCCTTTGATTGAGTTCTCTTATAATAACAGCTATCATTCCAGTATCGGTATGGCCCCATTTGAAGCACTTTACGGTCGTAAGTGCCGCTCCCCGATCTGCTGGAGCGAAGTGGGTGAAACTCAAATCACAGGACCCGAACTTGTTCAAGAGACAACCGATAAAATCGCCAAGATCCGTGATCATCTGCTGACTGCCAGAAGCCGACAGAAGAGTTACGCAGATCGTAGACGGAAGCCTCTCGAATTTCAAGTTGGTGATCTTGTTCTCCTCAAAGTGTCGCCCTGGAAGGGTGTTGTCCGCTTTGGGAAGAAAGGTAAGCTTGCTCCTCGTTATGTTGGTCCATTTAAGATTCTCGCGCGTGTGGGAAAAGTAGCCTACAGACTTGACCTGCCGCCCGCGCTCAGTAATGTGCATCCAACGTTCCATGTATCCAATCTCAAGAAGTGTTTAGCTGACGAGAACCTTCACATTCCACTTGATGAAGTTCAAGTTGATGAATCTATGCATTTCGTTGAGAAGCCTGTTGAGATCATGGATCGCGAGGTAAAGCAAACCAAGCGCAGTCGTATCCCTATCGTGAAAGTTCGCTGGGAGTCCAAGCGCGGAGCCGAGTTTACATGGGAAAGGGAAGATCAAATGAAGATCAAGTACCCGCACCTGTTCTCTGCGCAACCTACTTCGAGATAAATTTCGGGACGAAATTTCTTAAAGTAGGGGAGACTGTGACATCTGACCCGATCCGACCCGACCCAGGTACCCGTTTCTCTGATCCGATCTCTTTCTTTTATGATTTAATATTCATTTATACTTATATTTTACTTTTAATAATAATATATACTTTTCCTTCCCGCCTCTTTCTCTCTCTTTCTTTCCGCCGTCCCGTCCCTCTCCTTCTCTCTTTCCGCCTTCTTTTCCCTCTTGTCGCCGTCCCGCCCTTACGCCTTGTTTCCCTCTTTTTCTTCTAACTCGTTGCTTGTCCTTTGTTCCTTTCCGCCTAAGGTTGTCTGCGCAGCTCCACGCGCTAGACCCCTTACAAGGAATCCTGCGTGAAGACCACCTGTTTCAGCGATACGCGAGACGAACTCTTCTCGCAGCGCGCTAAGAATTGTAATTCTTCTCGCAGCGCGCTAAGAACGGTAGTTCTTCCCGCGACGCGCTAAGGGTTTGTAGTTCTTCTCGCAGCGCGCTAAGAATCGTAGTTCATCCCTCGACGCGCGAAGAATTATAGTTCTTCCCGCGGCGCGCTAGGAATTTTAGTTCCTCCCGCGGCGCGCTAAGGAAGGTAGTTCTTTCCGCGACGCGTTAAGGTTAGTTCTGTCTGCCTTCGCGCTCGCGCTCTCTTGACCTTCTGTGTCTGCCTTCGCGCCTTAGCCTTCTCGCGCTGACCCCTTTGAGTTTTCTTCTGTTTAATCTAGCCGTTGCTTTTGAGTTGTCTTGTCTTTTGAGCTGTTGACCTAATCTGCTTTATGTCTGAAAAGTTACTTTCGGCGCAGCATGCGCACCAACCCCATTGGTTGACAGATAAAGTGACTGACATAATCTTTTGAGAATCTGCTTTTGCCATGCTTGACCAGTACCTTTTTCTGAACCGCCCATGCCTTTTTACTGTTCCCTGACAGCTTTATCTTGCCCCTGCAGCTGCCATATCTTTCCATATCTTTTGCTTTTGGAATCTTTTACTTTTTGAGATCTTTTCCCCTTTTTTCTGGATTTATGTCTCCTAGGGTTTTCCTATAAATAATAATAATATTTTCATAACACATCACACACAAACACTTAATCTCTCCTGTTCTCTTGCCCCTTGCTCTCTCTGCCGCCTCCCTCTCTGCCTCCGTCTTCCTCCCTGTTCTACCCTGCTTTTCCGGTAATATATATTATATATAATAATTTACTTATTAATTATGCTAACTTATAATCAAGACTTAAAACAAATCATTAAAAACAACAATCTTATTTATAGGTTAACTTGTGCTTGTTTAAAGTTGGTTCTTGCTTTATCTTACACCGCACCGATTATCAAGTGAGTAATCTCGTACCTAATCCCTTTTTATTTTTAATGTTTTGGGATGTTCATGTGTTCATACAAACTTAGAGTCTTAAACTTGTTTATGAACTTTAGTCGCGCAGTATCCCATGTGTTGAGGACGTAGACTTGGCTGTTTATTTGTATGTGTGGATCATTAACCGTCTTGTCGGTCTATTCCGCAGTTCTCATGGTACCATTAGATGAACACGGGAGAACTATCGTTTATGATTTTCTCTTTTGTTTGCACATACACAGTTTGTCTTGTTTGTGAGCTCAATTGTGAGCACTGGCAGTCTTATGAATCTTAGAGTTGGTCCCGATCAGATTACACCCTTGTTGAAAACCAGACATACACATGTTGCGCGCAGATTTATTGTTATCTATTATTATCTATTAAACTTGATTTCTCACCAACACGCAAGTGTTTGACGTTTATTTTAACACATGTTCAGGTTTGCAGTAGCTGTTTTGGAGCTTGTGGACACATAGGAAGTTTTCTTTATTTTGGACCTAGATTAAAATGTATCAAGACAAGTTATTGCTGTTCGAATATTATGATTTATAATATATTGATTTATGATGATTTATGTTATCTTATGTTTACTTTGCGCGTGCGCGAATGAATGTATTTATTAAATATTGACACCCAATAGTGTCACGAGTAATGAAACAATATGTGGCGCCCCGATGTATAATCCGCCTTTGGTCGGGGTGTTACAGTAACTCTTAAGTTTCATTAATTACACAATCAACTGACAATTTTTTAATAGAGTAACACCCAAGTTCCATTAAGTTACATAAACAACTCCGCTTGCAGGTTTTTAATATATTATGAACCTATATCGTAACAAACTAAACAAACACCGAATGAGTTTTCTCTGTATTCCTTACCATAACGCATTGATTTAAAGCAAGTAGTTTATAAGAAAAGATGTTTTAGTTTTAAGTGGCGTTTAAAGTAAAAAAAGTATAGAGGAGGTTTAAGTGTGTAAATGTATAAACTTGTAGGAGGAAAAAGTAAAATTAATAACAGTGTGATTTATTTAATAAATAAAAGGTACATAGACACACAAGTCTTGCAGTCGTCTCATTCTCGTCGTCTTCTTTCTCTTGGTTTCTCAATCAAACCCTTGGGTGTGTGTGTGTAAATACATATACATACATACTGTAAGTATGATTCAACTTCTGTTCAGTCTGATCTTGGCTGAGATGGCATTGATCCTGATCTTCGTCTTCAAAACACCTCTGCGGAAGCTCGTGATCATTGGATTGGACAAGCTTAAGCGTGGACAGGCACCGATTGTTGTGAAGGCCGTCGGATCGACGATATTCGTTGTCATGATGTCCAGTGTGTACAGCTTCTTGCAGATCCGTGGCCGCCGGAACGGAGATGACGCCGGAGATGGAGGAGAGCTTACTCCCACTGATCAGATTCTTGCTGCAAGACACCTTCTTGAAGCTTCTCTCATGGGTCCGTACCAATTTGATTCATTCAATTTTGTTAATTTGGGGATTTAGGGCAACAAATATTATAAGATTATTTAAAAGTTATAAGCTTTTACTAGTTAGGTTAAGCTGATGCTTCAGATTTATGTATTTATTGATTAAAGGAACTTACTTAGGGGAGATCAACCAGTCTTGAGCCAGCTCGGTTCGTTTTCACTTACGAGTTTGAGCTAGGTCGTGTGAGTTGTTTTTTAAGCTCGGGCTTGGCTCATTTATGTTCTATTAATAAAATTGTATAAGTTTTTATCTTTTTTAAATGTTTTGAGAAGAACCTTAAACGAGCCTAAAAATGAAATGAATACATAGAAGTTCAATAGATGTAAAATGTAAAAATACACAAGGCTTGATGAGCCTAAATGAGCTTCCCATACAAGGCTCGAGCTCGGGCTGGGTAACTAAATGAGCTTTAGGATGTGTTTGGGATTGCTTATTTAGGTGAAAAAGGACTTTTGTTAAAAGGCCTTATAAACTTATGAATTTTTTAAAAGAAATTTTTAAAATAAGTGTTTGGATTAGCTTATGTGTTTGGAAGAAACCAAAATGACTAAAAAGGACACTCTTTTTTAAAAGGAGTGTAATGAGTTTGAGGGTTAAAGGGGTGTAATAGGTAAATTAAACCTATTAAGTTAATAAGTTACATATTCCTAACTTTTCAAAACCCCTTTATTTTGCCTTCTCCATAAATTAAAATCCATAAGGCCTTATGGTTTGCCAAACACCTTATACACCTTATTAACTTTTCAAAAAGATTATAAGTTATAAGTTGATGAAAATAAGGAATCCCAAACACCCCCTTATTTGAGGCTCGGGCTCAACTCGGCTCGTTTTGAGCTTTTTATCGATTTGAGCTTGAGTAGCTCGCGAGCAGCTATGCTGGTTTGCATTCCTAGTTACCTATATTTTAAAATGTATTCCAAGTTTATAAAAAAAGATGTTTTTGGCCACAGGAATAGGTTTGGCTTTGGCCAATAGTTTTTACATAAAGTTTCATATGACACTTGATTTATATGATGGTTTGTGTATGAATTGGATCTGAATTGTGACAACAGGGGAGGCTAGTGAGATCAATTCACGGTTCCAAATCGGTTATCTTTGAGGGTTCATTTGTAGCATAAATATAAATACACTTGGATGTGATCAATGCTCATTTTGATGCTTATTATTATTTTTTTCATAAGTTTATATCTTTTGAACATGACCATTGATGCTCACCTGAAATCTTGCAGGATTCTCTTTGTTTCTTGCACTAATGATAGACAGACTGCACCATTACATCCGAGAGCTCCGTATAAGAAGAAAAAACATGGAAGCCATCAAGAAACAAAGCCGGATAATTGAAAATGGCAGTAAAAGTCAAGATGAAGTCAAAGCATTAGAGAGTGAAGTAACTGCTCTAAAGGAAAAGGTTACACATCTGGAGTCAGAACTGGAGGAAAAGACGAAAGAAGCAAGCGAAGCAGAAGCTAATGCAAGCGCATTGAAGAAGCAGTCTCAAGGGTTCCTTCTAGAGTATGACCGTTTGGCTGAGGAGAACCAGAACCTTAGAGCTCAATTGCAGTCAAGATAGTGGAAGCAAGCAAGTCACTTTGTGATTCTATTACATAATCTAATATACTTATTGAGTTAGTTCTTTTTTTTTTGTTTTTGGATTTTCATGCATCTTGTTTGGTCTTGTGATTTGTAGGGGGTAGAAAGTAGTTATAGGTTATTGGGGAAAATACCATCTGGTTTGTACAAGGAATGATTTTGATACTTCACATACAAATGGAAGTTTACATTGATCCCTTATTTGTATGCCGTTTTTTATTTTATTTTATTTTATTTTGGTATGAAAGATAAAGTTAATATCGTCTGGCCAGAGTGCTTGCATATGTTGTTTACTAAAACGTACGTAGTGTATCTATTCAGAAGCAATCTTGTCTTCGATGAAATCAAGCCTGGCAAAACGGGTGGTCAGGTTGTGTTGATTAACAGGTTCTGGTTCATATTGAGTTGTGACCAAAATTTGTTCCCCTTGAAACGGGTTGTTTTAGTAACGGAAAAAGTATCAAAATGAGTTCACCCGCTATGCCTGTTTAGAGTTGTCGGTGAGCGTGATGACATTAATGATTGTGGTAGCAACGGAGGTCATACTCATATTATATATTTTTGTCCCTTAAATAAACTTAATTTTTTGGGTGGGTTTCTAGCAATGGTCTTATAGATTAATAGATTAAGGGGCTGTTTTTTTACATCTTAATGGAACATTCAGATGTAAACATCTGATTCATTCAGACTTCAGACTGTTTGGTTTCAAACAGAAAAACATCTGAATGGTTAAAATTAGGTCTTCAGACTTATTGTTATTGCTGAATATGACAGAGGCTCAGATTCATTCAGATCTGAATGAACCAAACAGCCCCTAAGGTTAGGAGGGGAAGAAATTAAAAGAGTATTAATATTCACATAAATAAATTCATGAACATAAAGTAAAGAAACATATAAGTGGGCTTCCAAATGGGCTACATGCAATGGCCTATTGAACCCTTGAAACTTACTATTTGGCACAACTCGCAAACATAGAGTGTATAGCCTCAAATCCTCAATGGTTCAGTTGTAGTCGTAGGTACTAGGTAGTGATCAAATATGTTACATTCTATGCATTCATGATCAGTAAGTAATGAAACGAACTCATATGATATGTTATTTGTTACATAATGGTATTATAATATAGTAATATGTGAACTCAGCCTAAACCGGTCAAGCTTATTAACGTTTCACTTATTCAATCACTTATCCCATGTATCCCGATAACCCTTATATTTCTGACACAGATTGGTTGTTGATTTGATTTGATTTAATTTAATTTAATTTTTCCTTCTTTTTTTTTTCTAACATATTGTTTCACATATAATTTGTTTTTTCTGTTTTATAACTTATAATATTTAAACCTTTAAATATAAAAACACATTCTTTTTTAGCTTTTTCCTTTTTTTATAAAAAAAAATGATAAAAAAAAGTATTAAAAATGAAATTTTTAAAAAGAAATGCATTTATGTAATATGGGTTTCTATGTTTTCTTATTTTTGGTTTAATCTTATAAATAGTTTATTAGGTTCGCAATAAAATAATTCTTTTAGCTAGTATTTCTAGTATTTTCTATAAAATAACAAATAATCATAAATTATATTTATTTACTATAAAACGGGCTTGGTTGGTTAATAAGCGTGAAAACATGAGTTGGGTTGTGTTGTGTTGTGTTGTGTTGATGTGGTGGTCTTAGGGCACATCTTTATAATGCTTATAAAACTAACTAATTTTATTGTAACAAGTTTGTGTGTTGATAACTTCTTCTTAGAACCAGGGAAAAAAAACCCAAGCTACCACTGAAACGACTCCAAACCATAGAAGTCTCATACACGTTGCTATTCAAGTTTGACATTTGCAGCTTTTATAGAATATGAGTAGACATGACATGTGAGACTATTGAATATAAAACAAACAAAGCTCATTAGTACAATATTTATATTCATTTGAAGAAGTGTAAGATTAAGAGTGTCCACAATAGATAATCTATATATATCAAATATTACAGTTTATGCCTCAAGCATAAAAGAAAGAGAAAGGAAACAATTGAAAAAAAAGGAGTATAAAGATAGGGAGGGTTTAGAACATAAAAAATAAATTTTAAGAATCACAAATTTTAATTAAATTATTATAAGAATTATAAGAATATATTTTGATATAGTGTTTGATGTGAACGCTCTAATGAGTTTAATTCTCTTTTTAAGTACTTAAACTTATCTTTGATATAAAGCCTTAGTGAAGAAACACTAATCGACCCCGGGCAGATTACGGATAATCTGGGGGTTAAATAGATGTTTCCCACGAGGGGTTAGACCCTTGGAAGATGGTTCTTCTGATAACCTGCAAAACAGACACCGTGAGCTCGTCACTGAGAAGGGGGGGGGGTTCCTCCTTGTGACCACCCTCCGGCGTGAGAATCAGACTAGATTGCTCTTTAAATATAAAAGTATGTTAAGAGATTGCTAGCAGATATCAGGTATATTATGATGATATAAGATAATGTAATGTGTTAAGATGATCATACCATTTGGGGTATTTATAGCCGAAGGTAGGTTTCCAAGGAGGTATGGCCGGCTGCAACAGTGTTCCTGTTCATCAACAGTAGCCTACGCACGTGCCCTGCTGGTAGTTGGTGGGTAGGCGGCGGCTGATAGTGACCAGGCCTGCTGTATACTATTCCCTTTCCACCAACTGCCGGCTACGCACGTGGTATGACAGTAGTTGGTGAGTAGGCAGCGGCTAATAGTGATACAGTACAGGAGCATGCTGCTCGCCATACTGTATCAGTGAGCTGTCGTATCTTTGATCAGATCTTTCGCCCATACCTCGTCAGGTACAGTAAAAGATCCTTCAGTATACAGACTGGCTTATTTGGGCGGGAGTATTCCCCCTCCCGCCTCTGTGCGGGATTGCTCCCGGCTTTGCTCATTCCTTCAGGTGACACTGAATGATTGAGAGCTAAGTGCCTTGTGCGTGTAGCCATGCTGCGCGGGTGGCCTTCCCTAATGGCCTGTATCCGAGGCTGCGGGGACAGGCGGAGTCCTTCACCATTGGGAGGCTTTTCCTGCGGGACCAGCTTGCGTACTGCGCGTAAGGACGTCACGTCTCTGAGCATGGTTGGTCCTGCGGATCCAGTTGGTCTCTGCGCAGACGTCCCTGTTTAAGGTGAGTCTTGTGGGTCCAACTGGGCTCTGCTGGGACCTACCTCTTCAAGTCCCCCCAGTCCAATGTTCTTCTCATGCGTGTTTAATAAAGTGAGGTGAACTTTTGGACTTAAGCAAAGGGTTTTGAAAAGGGTTTTGTAAGGTTTTCCATGGGGATTCTTTCCGCGGAAGTCCTTGTCACTTGCAGAAATGCCCGAGTTTCCTGCTTGGTCTTTGGGTATGATGCGGGTAGGTCTGTAACCTCCTCGCAAGTCAGGAGCATTGAGTCCCAGTTGTATGGATTTTCCATGAGGTTTTGGTAGTTTTGAACATAGTGATCAATTATGTTAAAACCACTAATTCCATTATGGTGTTTCAAACAACGTAGTTCTCGACGTTCCTGCTATGCGGGGATGTTATTTCCGTTTCCGCAAGCATTGCCCAGAAGATCCTTCCTGGTTTCAATTCCCAGCGGAGCGCTAGGTATGTGAAGGGTTTTGCCTTAACACTGTACCAGCGCTCGTCTTACGGTTACTTTACTTCCAAGGTATTTCTGGCGTCAATTCCCTGCGGGTGCTAGGTATGTGAAGGGTTTTGCCTTTACACTGTACCCGCACCTGTCTTATAGTTACTTGGTAGCCGAGGAATATTTGGCTTCAATTCCCTGCGGGTGCTAGGTATGTGAAGGGTTTTGCCTTTACACTGTACCCGCATCCGTCTTATGGTTACTTGTTCGCCAAGGTTTACTTGGCTTCAATTCCCTGCGGGTGCTAGGTATGTGAAGGGTTTTGCCTTTACACTGTACCCGCATCCGTCTTACGGTTACTTGCTTGCCGAGGGGTAAGGGGTATTTTCCCGCTTACTTTTTAATATTTTCGAATTTTGAATTTTGAAATTCGAAGAGTTGGTGAAAGGATAAGAACAGTCCAAACCACTGAAACGTCGTGCGACGGTTTCTTCTGACTGTGTCAGGACGTGCAGGAAGTTATGGTGACGTGACAGAACATGGTCATTCCAGTCGCTTTTTCAGGCGCGTCGGCGCGATTTTTCGGGCGCGTGGCCGCGAAATTACTGGCACGCATCCTGTCAACAGCTGTCGCCAGCTTGCTTTTTGCCACGTGTCATAGTTTCATTGCACATTCGATTTCTCTCTCCTCCGCATTAAATTCACCGCATTAATTGCGATTACTATATAAAGGGGAAGAGGGTTTTTTGTAATCCACACTTTTCACTCTTCTCTTCACCTTTAAGGCGATTTCCGGCGAATACTCCTTTATTCAATCGAGCATTCTCTCGAAATCGTTCTCTTCTTCCTCTGCAAGATGTCTTCTCGTGATGCTGAAGCTATAGCTGACGACAGGGGTACTGCTGGCGAGTGCCAATGTGCTCTGCCCGGCGATCAGTACCGGTATGTTGTCAGGAAGTTCATGCTCGATCATCTCGAGCCTGAGTTTCCTGAATCCCACCAGACCGTATACGATGCCCCCAGAGGCAAGATCGGGGTTTATGCTGCATTTTTTGTCTATGGGAATCTTAGATTCCCATTGACAAAATTTGTTTACCGTGTCCTTGAGAGGCACGGTGTTCATTTGACCGAGCTGCACCCCATGGCGATCGCCAAGATTCGCCATTTTGAGTGGGTGTGCCGGATTTTGGGCATCGAGCCCCATGTGGACCGCCTGATGACCTTCTATACCTGGAGGTGCATCCAGGGGTGGTACACCCTGACGACCCGTATTAAGGGTCTGAAGATTTGCGACACCGAGCGCAGTCTTCGCGCGTGGAAGCAGGAATTCTTCTACATTTCTGCCCGCGCCATCCCCCTTGCCATGAAGTTTAAAAATGGCCAAGCGATACCGAGCCTTCACGCCCCCAACTACCAGGAGGCGGAATGGTTTTCGAAGATATCCCGGGTCCAATATCCGGTTTACCGTTTTGCAGAGTCCGGGATGGTCATGTTAGGGATGAGCCGGGTGTGGAAGGATGCGTCTCAGGTTCCCATCCTTCTCGAATATGGTTTGAACTCTATTCCCTATGGTATGTCTTGTCTTTCTTTTTGATACGAGTTTGTCTTCTAACTGTTTCTTTTCTTTTAGAGGGGAACAATTTGGAGTCGCTCCTGTACCCGCGGGAAGCTGACGATCCTGTGCGGATGGGTACTTGTGCTCTTGATGAGAACGAGTTGCCCATCCTGGAGCAAACAGCGGATCGGTTTGTGGAGGTTTATCCGCTGGGCCACGAGATCCTGAGCCACCGGCGGCCAGGTAAGGCGTTATTCTCCCCTCCACCCCTCAGTGCTGTACCCGCTGCTGGAATTCCTTACACCCTGTCTTCTTCTGAGGAATCCGCAGATGGTCCTTCATTAGTGCGGAAGAAGCGGGCTGCCGGCGGGAAAGGGAAGGAGAAGGCGGCCTCCACAGCCGATCCAGTGCTCCTATCTGACACTGAGTCAGATAGTGAAGAGGCGGGGGGGAAGCCCGGTGGTGAGAAGACCACTGTTCCGGAGGCTACGACTGTTACCTCTGGAGAACCAATGACAACCACGGTGACCGGCATCAAGAGACCGGCTCCATCGGGTTCGTCCCCGCCCGTCCGTACGTTCAAGCGGAAGAAACCCTGTAAGTACAACCCCCTTAGCTTTTATCTTCATAGTTTAATCTTCGTCTTTTTAACACTTTTCTTCTTTACGCAGGTGTGGATGTTGGCGCATTCCAGGGTGAGGGGCCGAGTACAACCTCTCCGCCAATGACGGTAGGCTTGGTCAGCCTACCTGAGGCGTCGACCCAGGCGCCTGCGCCTGCTTCCGCTGGTTCAGTTGCTCATTCTGAGCCGACTGTTCCAGCCGAGATGACGTCACCGCCGGCGGTGAGTGCAATTTTTACAGCATCGTTCACCGAGCCGGCGGTTACTGTCGCTGCTGACTCTTCGGCGGCGTCCGCGACGGATACCATGCCTCCGCCATCAACTGCGGCGGAAACCATGCCGCCTCCGCCATCGGCCTCGACGGCTGGACCTTCAGGTACGCGCGGGGCTTCTCGCCGATCTTTGTTACCTTCCCATCTGCCTGACCTTTTGGATGGATTTCCTTTAGGTTCAGGTGATGGGTTTGGCGGCTATCGGCCTGTCATTGACCCTACAGGTGCGTAGGGTTCCTTTCTTTTTCCCTTATGTTTTTTATCATCTTTTCCTTACTGCCTTTGTTTCATTTGCAGTGTCGGATTCCAATGAAGTGTATGTTCCACGATGGAACATTCGCCGAGGAACAACCCTTCGTACCCCTGTGGAGTGCGTGGACTGGGCTCGCCACGCTGCTCCTCATGGTGCGTTGGGGGAAGCCATGGTTAGCTACCAGGAGGGTAGGCTAACCAATGAGCTTCGGGTTCTCCTGGCCCGGATGCAGCCACGCGTCGAGCTGCTTTGTCGTGAAAATGACAAGTTAAAAGCAGCTCGCGCAAAGGAAGTATCTGAAACGCGGGCTCTTCGGGAGGAGAACCAACAGCTGGCGGCAGCTGCCGCCGACAAGGAGAAGGCCTTCAAGGCCCTCGAGGTTGAAGTTCAGGCGCGACTCGAGGCCCGCTCCAAGGCTGCCCAAGCTGTGAATGAACAGCTTCGGCTGGCCAGGGAGACTGCGCGAAACGCAACCGAGAGGGCTGCCAAGGCTGAAGCCGTTGCTGAGCCTTTGCGTGTGGAGAATGAGGAGCTCAAGGCCAAATTAGAGGCTCTCCAACGCGCTCATGATGCCTTGGCAATGGAAGATGCCAAGAAACTCCAGGAAATCTTGGACCAGAGGGGGGTGCTTGACCACACCGAGCGGAAGCTTAAGGGTGTCGAAGAGGCTCCCGCAAAGGAAGTGCTACTTGCCAACCTCAACAAGAGCGAAGCCGAACGCGCCCGTAACGAAGCTCAAGCTGCCCTCCAATGGCTTCTTCGAGAAGCGTTGCCTCAGGTATGTTTAGCTTTGTCTTCACGCTTTTCTTTGTAAGAGAAGGTTCTAATACTTGTATTTTCTTTGTAGGTTGTGCGTCGGGTCTTTTCAGAGACCTCTTACGATGATGCTATGAGCGCAGCCCTCAACGCTTCTCATGAGGATGGGGAACGGACCGGCTTCCTGCTTGGTCTAGGGTTTGCTGAGAAAGGCGTCCCGCCTTCCAACTTCCCTTTGTATAATGTGGATACCGAAACTATTTATGACCAAGCAGTGAACCAGTATGCCGCCTTCCCGCATCCAGTGATGGAGAAGGTGGACGAAGTAGCTGCTGCTGATGATGGGTTAGCTGTCCTCAAAGCGTTCCTCGAACCACCCCGTTCTTCTGACGGAGCGGGTCCAAGTGGAGGCGGCCCTGAAGCTTGATCCTGAAGATCCCTTCCCATTGCTAAGATAGACTTGTATAGTTTTATTCTTTTAGGCGGGTAGTTACCCGGCCATTCTTGTAATATATTATTGAGATATGAATCTTTTTGCTAAGATTGTTATTTCCTTCTTTGGGTTCCTTGCTTTATAAACTTATGACTTGCATACTTAGTTTAAATTAGCAATTTTCCAAGTGTTTAGAATAAGTTAACCTTTGAACGTGGTTGATAATGGGTTAAAGTTTCGCTTCCTCCTTCGTGATTGTGCGGGTAGAACCGTCACTTGCACTTGGTAGGATGGCCTAACTTTAAACCTATATCTGACCTGCGTTTAGGTTTTCCTCATCTTTTGAGGATAAGTTAACCTTTGGACGTGGTTGATAATGGATTAAAGTTTCGCTTCCTCTTTCGTGATTGTGCGGATAGGACCGTCACTTGCACTTAGTAGGATGGCTAAACTTTAAACCTATATCTGACCTGCGTGTAGGTTTTCCTCATCTTTTGAGGATAAGTTAACCTTTGAACGTGGTTGATAACAGGAAGTCTTGCTTCCTCTTTCGTGATTGTGCGGGTAGAACCGTCACTTGCACTTAGCAGGATGGCAAAACTTTACTCATATCTGACCTGCGTGTAGGTTTTTCTCATCCTTTAAGTTCAGATTAACCGTTCAACGCACGGATGTCAATAGGTTTGGTTTCCTTTCACGATTTGTGCGGTTAAGACCGACACTTTCATTTAGTGGGATAGCCAATATTTACCAATGACTGACCTGCGTGAAGGTTTGTCACGTTTTTGGGTTCGTGCGGGTAGGACCGCCTTCCCACGCAACGACTTCATGTAATGTGAATGTCGTCACCAGTGTTGCATAGTTTAACCGTTCGACGCGCGGTTGTTGATAGGTTATTGTTCAGTTTCCCCATTATGATTCGTGCGGATAGACCTGCACTTTCATTTTGGGTGCTGAACCTCTCCTTCAACTGACCTGCGTGAAGGTTTTTTTTCACATTATTGGGTTTGTGCGGGTAGAACCGCCTTCCCACGCAACGTTTTCACATAATGTGAATGCCATTACCAATGTTCCGAAAAGTATAAATGTAAAATCATCAGCTTCGATGTTCTAGAGAGAATCATTTCCATTAGAAGTGGCTCTTGGCCTTTACAAATTGGAATTGATTTACATGCAAACTGTGTAAATGAGCTCCCTTCCATGTTGGGATGGGAGCGCCATCGAGCCGATACGCACCTTGTTCGGGATCTCGTTCTTTACGCAGCATGTAGTCTCGATATTGAAGCTGGAATTTTTATTCGTTTTTTTTTTTTTTTTTTTTTTTTTTCAACTAGGGTTCTACACGCACCCGCCTGCTCAGCCTTTATTGCGCCACGAGGTGCGCGAGCGTCCCATCTCTGACAAATGCTTCGACCATGTCCTTTACGTCTATGCATTCTTCAGTGTTGTGGCCTTTTGTCCTGTGAAAGTCACAGTACTTGCTCCGATCAGCATCGTGACGATGTCGGATTATTGGAGGCTTTGGCCACGGGAGCTCTTCAGTGGCGAATATCTCAGCGACGCTTTTGGTGAGTGGCGTCCATCTGGAGTTCCGGTGCGACTGTACATTATCCCTTCCGCCCAACCGATGTTGCAAGCCGGATGAGGTGTCAAAGTTTACCCTTGACTGCCAGATGCCTAGCTTTCGCTTTTTATTTAGTCGGGCGGTGAGGACGTTGTCTTCTCTCGTCTTCTGGGTGTAGAGGTTTGTGCTCTGCGGGAGATCTTTACCCAGTTGCTTCTCCGTTTCCGCATAGCGTTTTGCTGCTGTCATGATGCCATCCCATGTGGATGGCATGCCATCTTTACCCGTTAGGGTGCGGATGAGCTCTGGGTCATGCGCGCCCTGGATGAAGGCAGCGCGAACAAGATCTTCGCTGATACTGCCCAAACTTAGCTTCTTTGAGTTGAAGCGAGTAATGAAGTTTGGCAGAGATTCATCTTCTTCTCGTATGCATTTGAGGATTGTCCATTGTTCCTCGGTATACTTCCGTTGCTGGCTGAAGTGTTGGCTAAACTTCTGCTGGAAGTCTGCCCAGTCGTAGATGTGGTTGACCGGTAGACGATCAAACCAAGCTCTAGCAGCCCCAACAAGCGTCATTTGGAACATGTAGCACCACGTGGGTTCCGTCCAATTGCTGACGGTTGCCCCCGCTATGAACCTGTTCAAATGATCGTCTGGATCAGATAAACCGTCATATGTGCCTATGTTAGGCATTTGTTTGGCACTCTTTGGGGCGATTGCTTCCGCAATGTCCCTTGCAAACTTGGACGTTCCTGCATTTGCAACGTTTGGTCTGAACGTTTTGGAGAAGTCTCGTGGACTTCCACCTGTGCTTTTTGGTTTGAAGGCTTGTCCAAAATGCCTTTTCGGTTGGGATTCCGTTTCCTTATGCTTCCCTTTTGCCCTATGGCGAGGGTTCGCGTCGGAGTCGGATTCCTCCGAGTCATCCTCCCAATATTCGAATTCGTCGGCCTGTTGCACGGAACGCAAGCGTTCGTCCAACTCAGCCTGGAATTCCTTTTGTCGTGCATCCGCCCATGCCTTAACTTCATCGAGAGTCTGGCGGGGGAGTCTTCGTTTCTCAAACTGGGTATCGGTGGATCCCAGTAGTCGATCATTTACTGCACCTGCCCCAGCTTTGGTAAGTGGGGTAGTGTTCGTAAAATTTACTTCACTTGCCCCGGCTTCGGTAGCCGGGGTAGTGTTCGTAAAAACTGTGTTGCCGGTATTTCCCCCAGTAGCTGGGGTTGTGGTTACCGGAATTTCTCTAACCATCTTTGTAGAAGTTTGAAAAAACTGGAGAAAATTGTAGTTCTAGCTTTTTGTCCCACGGATGGTGCCAATGAAGAAACACTAATCGACCCCGGGCAGATTACGGATAATCTGGGGGTTAAATAGATGTTTCCCACGAGGGGTTAGACCCTTGGAAGATGGTTCTTCTGATAACCTGCAAAACAGACACCGTGAGCTCGTCACTGAGAAGGGGGGGGGGGTTCCTCCTTGTGACCACCCTCCGGCGTGAGAATCAGACTAGATTGCTCTTTAAATATAAAAGTATGTTAAGAGATTGCTAGCAGATATCAGGTATATTATGATGATATAAGATAATGTAATGTGTTAAGATGATCATACCATTTGGGGTATTTATAGCCGAAGGTAGGTTTCCAAGGAGGTATGGCCGGCTGCAACAGTGTTCCTGTTCATCAACAGTAGCCGACGCACGTGCCCTGCTGGTAGTTGGTGGGTAGGCGGCGGCTGATAGTGACCAGGCCTGCTGTATACTATTCCCTTTCCACCAACTGCCGGCTACGCACGTGGTATGACAGTAGTTGGTGAGTAGGCAGCGGCTAATAGTGATACAGTACAGGAGCATGCTGCTCGCCATACTGTATCAGTGAGCTGTCGTATCTCTGATCAGATCTTTCGCCCATACCTCGTCAGGTACAGTAAAAGATCCTTCAGTATACAGACTGGCTTATTTGGGCGGGAGTATTCCCCCTCCCGCCTCTGTGCGGGATTGCTCCCGGCTTTGCTCATTCCTTCAGGTGACACTGAATGATCGAGAGCTAAGTGCCTTGTGCGTGTAGCCATGCTGCGCGGGTGGCCTTCCCTAATGGCCTGTATCCGAGGCTGCGGGGACAGGCGGAGTCCTTCACCATTGGGAGGCTTTTCCTGCGGGACCAGCTTGCGTACTGCGCGTAAGGACGTCACGTCTCTGAGCATGGTTGGTCCTGCGGATCCAGTTGGTCTCTGCGCAGACGTCCCTGTTTAAGGTGAGTCTTGTGGGTCCAACTGGGCTCTGCTGGGACCTACCTCTTCACTTAGTCAATGACTTGTAATTTTTAATCAAAAGTCTACGTACATGAATGTCATGTATATTGTTTTAGTTTAATCAAATATGTACAACTAGCTAGCTAGAGTATATTCTCTTCTCGCTTAGACCTTTATGAATTCCTATAGGTCGACATATAGTTTCCTTGTATCAAAAGCTAGCTATCTATCTATCTATATATCTGTATCCACGACGACCATGAAGACGCGTAAGGAAAAATATGTATATGAAGAAGCGTGGATCGACTCACTGGTAGACGATCTACTTTCCTCGGGTATGATTATACTATTTCACCGATGGTTTTCTTGGATCTGGGTTCTTCCACCTACAAAATGAACAGCACCGTCAACTTACCCCTCAGAAAGGGACAGAGGGGTCCTCTTTGGGGTAACCCTCCGGTGTGAGAATAAGTATTTGTGGAGAAGATAATAATATGTCAGAGTAAGGAATTCTGGAGAGTATTGCTTAATAGCTGAATACTCTATAATTTGATGTGATTGTATGTTACTGGCTGTAACTGTCTGTGATTGAATGTAATTGAATATGATTGAATGTGATATGATTGTGTTATGATTGAGTGTGTTACTGGCTGTAACTGTCAGTTGTTGGATGATCTTTTCCTTGTGGAGTTGATGCTGTATTTATAGCACTGATTGGGCTCAGCCTTGTTGGCCTCCTCCAATTGCTCTGCGCCACGTGTCCTCTGGGACACCTGGTGCTTTCTCATTGGTTGTAATCACGTGGTAGCACATGTGTTATGCTGAGTTGTCCACCTTTCATCTGGCAGCTGTCAACATCAGCATATTCTTATTCCTTAAAAAGATACCTTCTGGAAGGTTGTCTGACGTGCACAATCAAGGTTGCCCTAATCCTGATTTGGATAAGGACGAGGTTGATTATGTGCATGTGTGATATGCGCCAATCCTGAGGATGCGCGAGGTCTTCTCTTTATTCTCACGCGCAGATGTTTCATGCGCAGATGTGATATGCACGAGCATGTGATATGCGCCGCGCGCTGATGCGTCGCGCGCATATGTAATATGCGTGAGCATATGTGATGCGCGAGCATATGTGTGCCTGGGCATATGATGCCTGAGCATGTGTGGTGCCTGGGCATATGATGCCGGAGCATGTGATGCATGAGCATATGTGTGCCTGGGCATATGATGCCTGAGCATGTGTGGTGCCTGGGCATATGATGCCTGAGCATGTGATGCATGAGCATATGTGATATGCGCCATGCGCATAGGTTTTGGCTTTGTGCCTTCATAATGTCTTGATTTCAAGTCACTTGTCTGTATCTTTGTGGGTTGACCCGCCTCGTTCGGTGTTGAGGCGGGTACATACCTCTTCAGTATATATATTATTCCAAAGTTGATATTCAAATTTCAAAGTCAACTTAATTCGTAGAAAAGCACCATTCATGAAGTTGCCTAGAAATTAAGAAAGCGATCATCCATCTCTAATTCTAATTTATTTCAACCCAAAATTAAGCTAAAATGTATATCGCCTTCAATATTATTATTTAATACAATAACGATCGAATTAATTGCACGAACATTATATTTGATGTATAGCCAAATATATATATCTGGTGTCAAATGTATTACAAATTTGTACCTACTCCTACGAATGTAACGATGATAATTCACTTGTACACATGAAAAAATGTTTGATTCAAAAGAAGAAAAGAATTTTCAAAACAGCTTCAACTCAACCACCTTAACTAATTTCAGTTTCTATGGAAACTAATTAATGTGTAGCAGGGTTGTAAGTCATGTTCTTGTTCTCATTGTTGTCGGATGCAATCGTGTTAACGTTGCCACCCATGATGGATGTGATTGCTGCAGCTAAGGCTGCGGTGAAGTTCGGATCAGAAGTGATGGCTGCAGTAGCCGCACTGAGCGAATTCGCAAACGCTGGATGCGGCTGAGACTGGTGATGTTGTGGTGGTGGTGGTGGAATTGGTTGTGGTATTAGTTGGTTGGAGATTTTATCATGAGACAGTTGAAACCCTGCGAATCTTGACTGGTTGTACACCGCCCCACCGCCGCCAGGGTGAAACGCTTGTAACGGCATTGCAGCCGCCGACGAGAATAATTGTGATGATGGATTTGGAGGGTGTGTGAGGTCTAATGTGATGGTTGGAAATGGTGCTGAGGCCGATATTGTTGCGATACTGGAAGAGCTTGGTCGAATCGCCTGAGCCAAAAGGTTCGGGTTCATGAAACCATCTGCACTCGACATTGAACCCGAGAGCAGCATGCTGGCTGCGGCAGCCGTGGTGTTCACCATTGCTACGGCTGCGGGTGGGAGAGGATGGCTGTGAGTCCCTTCATATGTGGTTACCAATATTGTCTGATCATCAGCCCATCTTTGAACTTGTTTCCGAACCGGGCATCCCACGGCCACTGTGCAACGATAGTATGCGCGTGGACACGGGTTCCCTTTCGCCATTTTCTGCCCATATTTTCGCCATTGACATCCGTCGCTAATCTGCATATATATACACAAATCATTAACAAAAAAAAATATATCAAAAAATCTAGCTAACCTAAGTTTTAAAATATTAATTATTATTATTATTATTATTATTATTACCATTGATGCTTCTGAACGCGCGCGAACTGAAACACGAACTTTACGCATGGTTGCTTCGTTAGTCTGCTCAGTGTTTTCGGGGATGGCCAGTTTGGGAACTTTATTAGACATATTCCATACATCTGAATCCGGGGTATCCTCGCGGACATTATTAGTATTATTATTATTATCAACATTCTTTGACAAGTCGACGGTGTTTAAAGCAGAAGCGGATATGGTCTTTTCTTCTGGGCTGGAAGAATGATCATGATGAGATGGCAATTGATCCTGAGGTGCTAATTCCATGAACTGTCTAGCTGGTTGTGGTTGCGAAAGATGATGATCATTTCGCAAGGTGTGTTCTTGTTGTTGCATTAGCGTTACAAGTTCCATTTGTAACGCGTTGTAATTGTTGCTAACATGTAAATACATCTCTTTAAGCTTTAGGTTCTCCATGTTCATTCTTTGTAATTCATTTTGCATTTTTGCCAACTGAAAAAATTAACATAAGTTAAAGCTTATATTATTAAGCTAAACCTAACAACATATGTATAACAAAGTAACAATAATAAAAGTTCAAAACATAATAACATAATCTTTGAATAAACATCGTATTTAATTAGAACATAGAATTTGAACTTATTCAAAAATATTTTGTAGACAATAAATTCTTTTAAATAAAATTTGATTATACATTTATTTGCACGTACATGATATATAATATTTAGCATGTATATATGTTTACCTTATTAGTAGTTGGAGTCTGTTCCTCGGCTGATGAGATCCCATCAACCATCGATGATCGATCATGTGTAACCAGATTCAAACCCGTCTATATATTAAACAAATATCAGTAAACATACAAATAAATAATGATATTAATTCCAATATATGTAAAATAATTATTACTAACGTACGTTAATATCAAGATGATCATTAATCTCCTTCTTGACAGCAACCTTGTTCGAAAAGAGATCCATCTCAGCGAGAACCTTGCGGTGATTATCTGGAGAGCTAGAATTAGCAGGCACCGTACCGTCTAGCACCATTGCGAAGGGGTTCCACCTCGTGGTCTGGTTGAGTAACACCAGTGGTTCAGAAGTATCTAACGTTGGTCCCAAGCCCATAAATCTTAAAGAGTCTAGCTAGGAGAAGAGATTGTGTAATAGGTAGATAGAGATTTCAAGAGTCTTCTAAAGTTGGAAGCAATGAGGGTATTTATAAATAAAAACAAAAGCGCCGTAAGGACTAAAAGTTTGACTTTATTTTTTAAGTTATTTATTTTGTTACGTGTGTGAATGTAAAGTGTGGGCTTGTGAACTCAGATTTGGCCAAAAGTGCGTAAGGTCGTGCGTCATATTTGTCCACGTGGCAGTGTGGGTTTCAGATGGAAGTTTCGTCTGCAAGACGAAGTATCCAACTTTTGCTTGTAGTTTGTAAACGTCGTTTAAGGCCGGTTTATAATTGGTTTTTATTCATTATCCAAATCTTTAATAAAAGAATTCTCAAAACTATTTTTTAATATCAATTCAAAACGTAACAACTTGTTGTATACGTTACTTATACAGGGTCATCTTTGAGATTTCGAGTCCCAAGACGAATATGAAAATAACTCTTTATTTCAAAAATCAACAAGAGTTCCATTATTTGTTTATAATTAGAGTTTTTGAATAACTTTTAGGCTCTTTATATAAACTCAAGCTTATAATTTGTTAGAAACAAATAACATTCAGTTCATAATGTTTGTTAATGTATATGTCTTGTGTTTATACATATTTATGTATATGCCCTATAGTGTCAATTTGATGTGTTAGCTATTATATATTGTATAATTATAATGTTAGTTGTATGATACAATTATTTTTATTATACATATTTATCAAAATAAATTGGACGTGGCTTAATGGTAGAGCACTCACTTTACTAGTAAGAGGTAGGGGGTTCAAACCTCACTACCACCAATTTATATGAGAGATATGAGGGATGACTCTAGCTTGCCAGGATTCGAGTCCTGATCTCACCCGGTTTTACCGACTTTTCGCTGTCGTGCCGTTTGGCGGGCGTGAGGGTCAGGTTTTATCCCGTGAATCCCTCAACAGGTGGACCGCTAGGGGCTCCGTCCGTCCGGACTAGTGGCCGGCTCGGGCTACCTTTAGCCAATGAGAGTCCCGTACGGAGTACCCGGCGTTACTTAGTTGGTCGTTAAAAAAAAATACATATTTATTAAAATAATAATAAATATAATTTTTAAGCTTCCAAATCTTGTAGTAAATATATAAGATTAGAGAGAGAGAGAGAGAGAGAGAGATGGAAGCTGTTAACATTGGAGCATCAATAGTTGGTTAATAAAACATTGACATGTATATTAATTATTTGTATTAATAATGTAAATATTTTAATTTCAAACTATGTTGTCACTAATTGAAGACTGGCATGATAAAAAAAATGAAAATGGGTTATTTTAATTAGTGATAAGTGAGGGGTCGGAATCGGTCTACAAATGTCTCCGGGCGGTGCGGCGTTTCGCACGTGAACAAGAAATTCAAAAGTGATTAAAATAGCATTCATTATTTAATTAATTATTTAATGTCTCTGAAAGTTGGTTGAAAATGTGGATTGGATCGGACCCATCTTCTGACCGGAAAAGTTATTCCATCGTATATATATACCATGGATTATATGTGTACAACTTATATTAAATTTAAACATAAACATACTTGATAATGGTAATAGTTAATAATGTAAGTAATGTATAGTACTATATTCTAGTTTTAATGAACTCTTTTTTGCAAAGAAAAATATTGGTTATTATTTCTTGATCGCCTCTTTGAATTTCGTTTATTTACATAACATATGTACGTGTACTATTGTGTAGGTTGTATTTGTAGCTTATTTTACCTATACATCTAAAATAAGTTGTAAAGAAAATGATCGATATAGTTTGATTATTTTTTATATACATAAGCTACACATGTGTATGTAACAACGAAAAGGAAATTAAAAAAGAACAAATTACATAAATGGTTTCTATAGTATATATGTCTACATTTTGGTTTTGATCTTCAAGTTTGAGAAATTATACGTTTTGACTCAAGCTTAACATTGCATTAGTGTTAATCATCCATATGTTAAATTGACGTCTTATTACCACACTGACACGCTATAGATAAATGAATTTTACATATAGTAATTTTTTTCAATAACTAAAATAAAAACTAAACATGATATAAAAAATGTAACTGTTTTTCAAAAACTTATTTGTATTGCATAATGGCGTCGGTCACATGTCACAATATGCTCGTTTATCAACATCTTTTTCAAAAAGAAGGAAAAAAAAGCAAGTTGAAAACAATATATGTACGCAAGAAAGTGATGCGTGTAGAAAAGTGATTCAATTAATAGGTTTATTATATACAAGAGTAGTGGCTCGTTTTCAACAAAATACGAACTAGTAATATGTATGGGCATGGAGGTTTGGTGCAACCAAAATTTGACAAAAGTTGGTGTGCATGCATTGGATTTCAATCACATGAAAAAGAGCTCACATCGTATACTATTTTTAAGTATAATAATAATAAAACTTTTTTAAAAGTATTATATTATATATGAAAGTGAAAAGTCAAGAAAACAGTTGATGGTTTGAAAGCGAGTATACGCCAATACACACATAAAACTTAAAAGCTGGCTAGGCTTAAGGTAAGAACTAAGAACTAAGAAAAGAAGAAATCACATGCAGAAATCTTTGACCAAAATGATCATATGGGTCTTTTTGAATGCGATTGAAAATCATGCCATGTTTGGTGAGTTTGTTGGTATTTGAAGATAAATCAAAATAATTCAATCATACTGACTTTGACTCTAGCTCCTTTTAGGAAATACGAGCTTCTTTTCTTATATATAACTGCCTTTTATGCTATACAATACACTAAATATTTGTTAATGTTTAAACACTAGTAAAAAACAATAACAAATAAAATTAAGATTGATGGTGAAAGACGTACGTTTTTGACCTTGCCATTATATTTCCAATTAATTAAGCGATTCGGTCTTGAACACAAATTTCTTTCCATTTTGAAAAGGATATATGAAATTTTGTTTGCTTTTGTAATTTACAGAAGCACCATTCAAGGTGGTGAATTACTGAATTATAAAATGATAATAGAATGATAAATGAACAAACTGCTTATTAAATTTCCAAATAAGTGTCCATATATATTAAAAGATGACCTTAATACTAAGAAGTAATCAAATCAAGCCATTGAAATAAGAACCAACAAGGCTCAAAAAACGAATAGTAGACGTAAAGACGTTGAATCATGCATGCCCGTTCCTAAATAGTAATTGCAAAAAAGTGTAAAACGATAAAGACTAGAAGTTCAGGGTCTAAATAGTTATTATATCAAAGTATTATGTTAACTAATTTTAATAAAACTAAAAAACAAACACTTTAAAATATGTGAAAACATAATAATGGTATGGTATGGATAAAATGTTCACATATTCATTTTATAAAACACAACTTTCATTAATTGTATGTTTGATTTACTAATTACATTGTCTATAAACTGATTCCTAAATTGACTAATTCATTTTATATGGAGTTTAAATGAAATCTAATTTATCAGAACGTCTTATATGCATGTTTACAAGTAAAACTCCAAAAAAATGTTATGCAAAATTAAACTTTTTGCATGTAAAATGAGTGTTTTTATGAGTTTTTTTACATTTTGCATTTAAACGTGTAAAGCTCATACATATCCTCCGCCTTTTTTTTTTAGTAAAATAATTCTAGAAGCACGGAATTAAGATAATTTGGAAATGACATGCATGCAATATGCAATGTTATGTACTACTCCATAATGAGGAAATTTAGAATTAATATACTACATGCAATTGTTACATATATCAAATGGCTAAGAGAAATAAGCTATATGATTAAAACTTATCGGAGACACTTTTTATTCAAAATAAATAGCTATATTTTATGCGAAAAACAAATTATAAATTAATGACCCATAAGAGGTTTGGTCAAGGTAGCTTAGTTACACATCGACCCTATCACACAAAATTAAATGAATTGAATTGCTATTTGCAACTTAATAAACAAATTTCTTTTCTCTCTTATGAGTAACTACACATCCCATAAACACAAGAGTTCCCTCTCTTGCATCTATTGTTGCACCCTCCACAATGACGTTTGTCGGTCATCAAGTTAATGCATTTTCCCTTGCAACAAATCTCTTGGTGCTTGCATTTTTTCCCACAAAGCCGGCAGTTCTGTTTATCAGTCATAACATTCACGCATTTTGTCTTGCAACAATCTGGCCCCGGGCTTCCTTTTGCCCGACATAGCCTTGGGTTTTTGTTGCATTTCAACTGGCCCCTCAAGTGTTGGGCAAGGAACCGACTCGCCCCTCTAAGTGAACCAGAAGTAGTAGAACTAACTTCCTCGTCATCGCCTTCAACTGGTGTTGCAAAAATGTTAATGGCTAAAGCCATTAGAATGATTAGGGTTAGCAAGATTTTCTTTTTGCTAGTATTCATGATAGATAACAATTACTAAAAGTGAGTGATCAGTTGAATTGTGGAATAGAGAAAGGTTTGGATTATGGATGAGACTAATGGGAATGTACATGTACGTACTTATAGGGGGGAAACATTGGAAATGATCGATCGAGTTAGGCTGTCATGGGTTGAATAAATTAGTTAGGTTTTTGGATGGTATTTTTGTAGCAAGTTAATTAAGGCTCCACTAAAAATAGTCAATTTTGACTTGGATGTTATTTCCGCTTTCCAAACAGGAGTAACGTCTTTCTAGGATTGGAAGTTTGATAGGATGCCAACTAAACAGAAAGGGATTATTATTATTATTATTATTATTATTATTATTATTATTATTATTATTATCTAGAATTTACTTTATGCAAAATACTACTAGTAATCAATGGTTTTCTCAAGTGTTATGGGATGCACAAGGCTAGTCGTAACCGATAACGTAATCACCACAATACGTGTTCAAAATGGAACTAAGGTTGATTGAGATATCGATCTTCTAAATTATATGTTTATAAGCTAAGAGAATTGAACTTAATTATCCTGCATTTGTGGAGAGAAATTATAAAGAGGAACACTCCTTAGTTAATACTCCGTAGAATTGAACTCTTTTTTATAAATTTTTTGCAATCCTATAAGAGATATTAGATTTAAGGCACGTGTAGATTATTATCATATAAGCTCGCTGTTCATGGATTACATTATACACATATCTCATGCATGCATACATAAATACCAATGAAGATTATTGTTTTAAACGTATTGCTTTAAAACATTGATGATTGCTTCTAACTGATGGTGCTTCGAACTTACAACCTGATCATAGTTAAAAATAGAAAAACCGATCGCTTGTGTTTAATCGGCATTGTGGTAAAATACGTTTATCTAGCTACCTTGTATACAACAAGGAAAACATAATATACAACGTTCCATATACACATATATAGAGATATTTTTCGTGCCCATCTTAAGTGATAAATATATGTATTTCGAATCTATTTATTAGTTGTATTTTCATATGAACTTTCTAAATTTTGAAATGAAAATATGAATGATATTACTCCCGTTTTAATTTTAATTGTTTAAGCCACTTTTATATGGATGATATTAAAGTGTCATCTCTAGAAAAGTAAACTATATATATGCCAGTTTCTTCATGAAAAACACGGATTCCGTAAGACCAAAGAATTGTATCCTAAATTGTCGAGAGAGAGATATAGTTACAGAAGCACTTAATTAGTTTCTATTACGTACTTTGACCATTATTTTAGGAAGTCAAACAAACACAAATTCTACGAAAGCTGGTAACTAAATATGATTCCAAAAGTTTCTTTTTCTCAAAACACTTACAACTTTTATTTTTAGTTTCATCCTACATAACTAATTTTATAAATGTTAAATTATGTAATACAAATGAAATATAACAAGTGTTAAATTTGATTATCATTTAATGAGTTTTTGTTTCTACATATATGGTACTTGATCGTTCATATTGTAAATTTATATCTATAATTGGATGCGCAGTTTGATCAAGAAGAGTTTGGAAGAAAACTAACGAAGCAAGTTCAGAACGTGACGTGAAAATTTACCAAGAACAATATTTTTTGGACACACATGAGCCGTATGCGAATCCATATGAGCTATTTGTTCAAAAAAATTTACATCTTGTGGCCGACACGTGTAACTGATGTATAATCTCCCGATATGGGCCGTGTGATATCATACAGGCGTATCCCGTGTTTGGGAAACCCTAAAAATCAAGTATTTAAACACAAATGACGACCACTATTCACGGCTTTGATGTCTAATTAAGCTTCTAATATACTGTTGGGAGCTATTTTAACTTGGTGCTAGGAACGAAGCATTCGGTTTGGAAGTGAAGATTAGGTGGATTCGTTGCTATATATGATTTCTTCCTTTTAGTTTCATGATGCTCATGTCTTTTCTAGTGTGTGGTGTGTTTTCTTTTCATACATTATGAGAAGCTAAACTTGTTTGTATCATTTGGTTTAAATGAATTTTGATATTGTTTGACTTGATTATGAACCTTTGTTGATTTTAGTAAAGTCTTATTTTTTACTCTTATGATTTGTATGATTACCTATACTTTTAACTTATTACTCATATGTTTAATCCTTGTAGTTTTGTTGATAATATGTTGATAGAACCATCTTTAGGTTAGTGATTGTGTGTTGCAACTTTAAGGCTATTTACCTAACCCGGTGGTAGAAGGATTGATGATTTAATTGGTTAATTAAGTGAGCTACCTTAGAATTAAATCTGAATAAAAGGTTTATGAATTCGTTAGAACCATTTTCTTACAAGGCCTAATGGATCAGTGATCTAATAATCTAATATGGCCTACCACTTCAATTTAGGAGTTATTGGCAATTCAATATTATTAAATATTCAGTCTAAATATCGCATCCCCTTGTATTGGAAATGTTTTTTTAATATTCTAGTCAATATGTACCACTCCGTCAACTAATTGGGAGATTTAAAATTCTATACCGTTACAAATTTTAAATGACTAAAATAATAATGCTATATGATTAAACTTATATGGGATAAAAGTATTATTAAAGATAAATGACTTTAATAAATTTATAATGGAAACAATGAAATGACCCAGCCAGGAGATGCTCAATTGGGCAAGCTATCAACGTAGCTTAGTTACATATTGACTCTGTCACATTAAATTAAATAAAATGAATTGCTATTTGCAATTAACACATACATTTGTTTTCTCTCTTATGCATAACTACACATTCCATAAACGCAAGAAGCCCCTCTCTTGCATCTATTGTTGCACCCTCCACAATGACGTTTGTCTTTCATCAAGTTAACGCATTTTCCCTTGCAACAAATCTCTTGGTGCTTGCATTTTTTCCCACAAAGCCCGCAATTCTGTTTATCAGTCTTCACATTTACACATTTTGTTTTGCAACAATCTGGTCCCGGGCTTCCTTTTGCCCGGCACAACCTTGGGTTTGTATTGCATTTCAACAATCCCCTAGTTGAGTGTTGGGCAAGGAACCGGCTTGTCCCTCTAAGTGAACCAGAAGTAGATATAACATCTTCGTCGTCGTCTTCTATAGGTGTTGCGGAAAGATTAACGGCTAAAGCCATTAGAATGATTAGTGTTATCAAGATTTTCTTTATGCTAGTGGTCATGATGCTTTAAAAAGAGAAGGATAGTGAGATGTATCGTGGAATTTATATAGAAACGTTTGATATTTGAAAGTATGTACTTATAGGGGGAAACATCGTAACTGAGTTTAATAGTTGTGGCCATGGAAGTCTAGGGTTGAATAAAGTTAGGTTTTCGGATGGTATTTTGTATATATGCTCCACTGACAATCGTCAATTTTGAATTTCGATGGTATTTTCTCTTTTCAATACAGGAGTAAAATAAACATATTTTGTCTAGTGGAGGCATGCATTTCATTAAGTTTTATACTTTTATTATTAGTCAGTAGGATCAAATTACAATTTGATAGGATCTCAATATTGTGCCAACTAAACAAAAACTCAAAAAGGGACAATATCTTTTTATCAATCTATTTACTTTAGCATAATATTCGTTTGATCGATGTTATAAGCATGGGCACTATTTATGAAGCCTAGTTACTTAGTGAATTTCAACTACACTTGACACCAAAAATAAGGTCGTGTATGCATTTTCGAGGCACATAAGTACCAGCCTTGGATGGTTTTTGTCCGATTCTAATGGCGATCTATATTTTTTGTTTTCAGGTTCATATATACGAATATAGCTTAAACTGGTCAATTTTTAAATAGTATCATTAACATATAGCTATATTTTGGGCCATTAAATTAATAATTGCTATAAATTTCTAACATATTTTTAGAACATATCATGATCTTGTGCATTGAATAAACGTCTTTTTACTTACTATATATATATATATATATATATATATAAACAAAAACATAAAAATTCTACGTGTCGCGATGTGGTCGCCCCCCCTTTTTTTGGAGCCACCAGATTTGCTTGATTTTTAAATGGAGGTTTTTCAAACATTTGACCCGAATTCACGGGTATGGGTCTTACCAAACCCAGATATTCCTTAAACGGGTTATAACATCTCATTAAATTAAAAATTAATCTCACCAAATATTTGATGTAAAAATCCTATAAAATATAGATATATTAAACATTAATATATGATTATATTTAGTATATATTATTATAAATAAGAAACAATTTTATGGTAAAAAATATAAACATGTTTTGGGTCTCATCAAACATATATAACTTTTAAATCGGGTTATAACATCTTATTTATTTGTGAAACATTTTATTGTCAAACCATAAGTATATTCTTAACTAACATACTTAAATAAAATTAAAATTCAAAAAATATATAAATACTAGAAACACATAATATAAAACAATCACTGTAGTACGGGGATAAAAACTAGTATATATATATATATATATATATATAACTATCTATATAATTGCTTACTATGAAATCCTATGTGTCGCTCTCAGGTTGCGCCCCCCCCCCCCCCCCCCATTCTCTAGAGCCACCAGATTGCTTGATTTTTAAATAGAGGCTTCTCATGCATTTTACCCGAATTCATGGGTATGGATCTTACCAAACCCGGATAGTCTTTAAATGGGTTATAACATCTCATATATTTATGAACTCTTTCATAATCAAACAGTAATTTTTACGGGTCATGAGGGGTCTCACTAAACCGGATAACTTCTAAACGGGTTATAACATCTCATTTATTTGTGAAATAACCCTTACTATAAAATCCCAAGAATAATTTACACGGGTTATGGGTCTTACCAAGCCCTAATAGCCCTCAAATGGGTTATAAGATCCCATTTAATAAACACTATCATTAAACCCTAATTTAATTTATCTCCTTTACATGTTCTTTGTTGCTGGTTTATCATCTTCATCGGCGGTTAACCTCCAATACTACCAACCATTGTCAACTACATTAGCATCCCCTTTTTCATTAAACAGATATTTGTGTTCATGTTTGTTCATTTAAAAAAATCTCCATGCTCGTGTCCGTTTATGTTTGTTCGTTAAAAATCTAAAAAACCTACACATCTCAATTGAAAAAACTCAAAACACTAAAAAAATATAATAACAAACTAATATATATGTATTAAATTAAAACTAAGCTACGTTAAAAAATAAAATAAATCATCATAAAATAGCAAAACGATTAAAACAAAAAACTTGAATAAACCCCCGTAACACGGGAAGATCAAACTAGTATATATATATATATACATACACACACATATGCAACTACACAACGCACCTACACATAAGAAAATGAGTGAAATTATAAATTAATGGAGTTACACCTTCACTTCTCGCACATAAGAAAAGGACTGATATTTATTTAACAAATTTTATTTTATGCAGTAATAAATGCTTTTAGGGTGTTATAATTATTCATACATCTCTTTATCTGTTTTTTCTTTCCTCCATTTTTAATTTTTTTGAAGTGTGAATTTCAATTTATGGATGATCTCTTTCTTATAATTACTATACGCAAAGGGAAATGCTTAATCTCTGCTTTATGACATGAGTAGTCGTTGTATGTATGCATAATGCAGCAAAAAAGCAAAAGCAAATTAGAGGATCATATGTGCTTGCCTTGCTTATCAGTCAAGCTAGCGAGGATTCCCTTTTCGATCATATAAATTAGCTAGCGTACCCGAGCCAGTCTCAGTGTACATGTTGTCCACTTCACTATACATATGCTTAAGTATTCATTATCATCATCAATGAATATCAATATTGTATCTCAAGTAGACGATGTTGACCAGACTAACATGGAGCTATACAACGCTCTGTCACTAGGAGAGATATCAAGGTATTTGAGACGTGCAAGGAGTTGCCCAATGGTCCGCTTCACATACTAACCATACATGATGACACCATTCTTCATGTTGCAACTTTCAACAAGCGTAACAACCTCGTTGTCGCCCTGCTCCGTTCCTTACATGAAAGCCAATTCGAGAAGCTCACATGGGTAAACAGCAGTGGGAACACCATACTTCACGAGACGGCCACCAACAACGGGACGGTGGAGGCCGCTAGGGAGATGTTGCTTAGGGCACCTTCTTTGCTCTCCAAGCACAACACGCGAGGAGAGACCCCTCTCTTCCGTGCAGTCCGCTATGGCAAGTCCCGCATTTTCCACTTCCTCACTGATCAAGTACGGGAGAAAGGAGAAGACGTGGAGCTCTTTCTTCGGAGATCTAGTGATAGATCTACCATACCACATGCAGCCATCCTCAGCCACAACTTTGGTACGTTTGTTTGTTTGTTTGTTCGTTTTAAGTTGTTAAATTCAATTGATGATCATCTCTTACTTTCACATATACATACATACATATATATATATATATATATGTGTGTGGGTGGACAGATCTGGCCATTTCCATAACTACAACATATCCAAGATTGATTGCGGAGGAAGATGGACATGGATTGATGGCTCTTCAACTTCTAGCATTGAATCCTTCCGCATTCGATAATGAAGTTGGAGACAACTTCTTGAAGAAGCTAATATACGATTGTAAGGATCCATCCCGCATTAATATGTCTGCATGCATGCATGCAATTAATTGTAATTCTTTATTAACATATGTTTAAAAAAATCAAATAAGCAAATTTTAAAAGCTAACTTATACACTCCTGAAAGGTTATACAAAAAGGTTGAAGGAGATGCGGGCATTTTTTAAATTTAGTTTCTTGTTTTTTTTAGAATATAGATATAAAGAGAATGACATAGGAGAGAGGCCGAAGTGAGAGGCGATTGAGTCAAAAGACAAAATTAGGATCCAGGCCACATATTGGTCGGGTTTCTATATTTTTTCTAAACTCTCACGGGTTTTCTTTTTGGTATTTCACTATTTCCCTTATGTATGTATGCATGCATGCATGTATGTATTTATGTATGTGCTTACATATGTGTTTTGGTGTGTGTAATCATTAATTTGCTAACTTTTATTAATTTGTGGATGATCAGACATCGATTGTAGTCCAAAAAACGTAGATCACGCAAAAAAAATGTAATGGGATACCATTGATAGAAGAAATTCGAGAGAGAAAGCATACATGTGAATCAGCTAAAAAACTTGTAAGGATATTGGTTAAAAAAGACAAGTCATGGAAGAACACGGTGTCCAGACTGGATCTTAGTCGGCAAAGGCTCCACAAATACGAAGATAAAGCTAGCCAACAAGAAATAAAAGAGCTTGGTCCTATCCTCGACACTCCATTGTTGTTAGCAACAAAAGGTGGTTGCACAGAGATTGTCAAGGAAATACTAGATGTCTACCCACAGGCTGTAGAACACATTGATGGGCATGGGCGCAATATTCTGCACATCGCTATTAGATACCGAAGAACGGATATCATCGATATAGTAATAAACATGGCACATTCTGTCAGGAGGCTAAGAGCAAAGATAGACTATAAAGGATATTCGCTATTACACATGTTTAGCGTGCAAGCTAAAGATAGCAAAGCCGAGGAAGACTTCAGAAACCCAGCTTTAATACTAAGAGACGATTTAATCTTGTTTGAAGTACGTACGTAGTTAGTTAATGTCAATTTTTTTTATGTCAAGCATGTGACACGGCAACACCGAAAAAGAAGGACAAGAAGTCAAAGTGTGCTCCTAAAGTATAGGAGATGATCATGGTATTCTAGAATGTTTATCTATTTATTTATTTTTAAGTTTGTTTTGTATTTGAAGTAAATTTAGTCTTCCGTATTTGAGTCGGTTAATAACGTATTCTTTAGTGAACAAGATAGTCTAGTATAAATAGAGGTCAATGTCGTTTATATGTTATGCGTCTTGTAATCAAGTTTGTCTTTGAAATAATAAAAAGAGTCGAGGGTTGTCTCCCCAAATCGGTGTGTTCGTGTACGGTTTATTGCTCGATTCACTTCGTTTAATTTAACAAGTAGTATCAGAGCCTCGTATAAGAACTCATACAAGGTCCAGAAGGTGCTTTCGAAGCGGTAGCAGGTTAGAGGAGGTCTATGGTTGATTTCAAGAAGGTATCATGGCTGATCTTCAAGTTACCGGTGGGATGAGGAAACTTAATCAATCAAACTACAACACATGGTCTACTTGTATGATGTCGTATCTACAAGGACAAGATCTGTGGGAAGTTGTTAATGGTTCGGATACCGTCCTACCAAGAAACGACGTGAACGGGGCAACCGGTAATGGAGAATCAAAACGGGTAAAGCGTTTTACGTACTCAAGACAACCATTGAATAAGAATTGTTAGAACACATCAGAGACCTTCAAACACCAAAACATGCATGGGACACCTTGGCAGCCTTGTTTTCTAAGAAAAATGATGTCAAATTGCAACTGCTCGAGAATGAATTATTGTCAATAACCCAAAAGGATTTGACAATACCACAATATTTTCATAAAGTGAAGATGTTGTGTAGGGAAATCGGAGAGTTGGATCCTGAAGCAAGGATCGGGGAGGCTCGGATGAAACGAATCTTGATTCATGGGTTGTAACCCGAATACCATAGCTTTATCGCTGCGATGAGTTTGAAAACCTACTGGGAAGTCAAGAGGCTCTCGCTAAACAGTTGAGCGAGAGTCATATTTCAGCTCCGGTGAAGTCTGAAGATGAGGCATTGTATGCCGAAAGAGGAAGAGGAAGAGGAAGATCTCGGGCCAATGGAGGTGCCTATAATCGAGGTCACGGTGGCAAACAGAGAAGTTCGCAACCCCAAAGAAACCATCGGGAACCAAAAAAGATCGAGAAGTCGAAACCGATGACAATAAATCCACGCAAGATAGATATTTCCCGTACCCATGTTATAATTGCGGTAGAAAATGGCACATGGCCCGTGATCGTCGAAGCCAACCAGCAGAGCAAGGAAACGCGGTTGAAATTCAAGATGAAGAAGAATGGGATGTCGAGGCGAGGTACGCACAAGACGAGCATGTGTATGCCCTAACCGCCACTACTGTTCAAGATCAAAGTAACAAGTTCGATGAGTGTATAGTCGATTCTCGATGTTCGAACCATATGACCGGTGACAAAGGACAATTAAAAGACCCGATCAACTATGGTGGTAGCCGTGTGGTGGTGATAGCAAACAACTCGAGACATCAGATTGCTCATATCGAAGATGTTCAATTCCCGCCAAAGAGAAACGGTCACAATCTAGTGCTCAAAGGTGTCTATCATGTTCCAGGTATGAAAAAGAATATATTATCAGTTCCTCAAATTATTGAAACAGGTCGCTACGTATTATTTGGACCAAAAGACGTAAAGATATTTGAAAATTTTGAAACCAACTCAATCCCAGTTATTGAAGGAAAGAAGTCGGATTCTGTTTATGTTCTTTCGGCCGAAACCGCATATGTTGAAAAGACAAGAACTAATGAAAATGCCGATCTTTGGCACCGTCGTTTAAGTCATGTCGAATACGACAAACTTGAGCTTATGATGAAAAATAAACTCGTAAACGGAATACCGACTTTCCCGGTACATAAAGACGTTGTATGTGGTGGTTGTCAGTTTGGGAAAGCAAGCGAACAACCTTTCGAGCGATCTAAATACCAAGCCCGTGTCCCTCTTGAGTTGATTCATTCGGATGTTTGCGGTCAAGTGAAACAACATTCTTTTAAGGGAATGAAGTATATGATCACGTTTATTGATGAATTTTCTCGGTATGTTTGGGTGTACTTCATGAAAGAAAAATCTGAAGCGTTCGAAAAATTCAAAGAGTTTAAAGTCGAAGCCGAAAGTAGAATTGGAAAAAGTATACGATGTTTAAGATCGGACAACGGAGGCGAGTATGTTTCTCACGAATTTTCAAAGTATCTAAGAGATCATGGAATTGCTAGACAACTCACGTGTCCTAATACACCACAACAAAATGGTGTCTCGGAGAGAAAAAATCGACATCTAACAGAGGCGGCCGGAAGCATGATTCACGAAAAAAACGTACCAGGACGTTTTTGGGCAGAGGCAATTAGTACGGCAACTTATGTGATAAATAGAACCCCACAGCAAGGTCTAAAATACATATCTCCGTTCGAAAAATTAAATAATGCTAGACCGAATGTCAAGCATTTTAAAGTTTTTGGTTGCGTGTGTTACGTGTTTATACCAAGTCACCTACGTCACAAACTTGAGAAGAAAGCAACCAGGTGCATTTTTATCGGGTATGATCAAGAACGTAAAGGGTGGCGATGTTGTGACCCGGACACCGGTAAGTGTTATACGTCTAGGAATGTTATTTTCGATGAAGCCTCATCGTGGTGGTCAAGAAATAAAGAAACATTGCCCGATTCAGTAGAGTTAAATGAAAGATTAAATTCATCCATGTTCAACATCAATCTATCTGATGAAAAAGATGACAATGAGAATGAAGAGCAAGAAACGGTGACACCAGATGTTAGCGACCACGCGAATGAACGAGAAGATTCTGATGATACATCATCAGTTAGAAGGACGAGTCGAACAAGAAAACCAAATCCTAAATATGCTAACATGGCTATAACAGTGGACGAAGCCGAAGAGTTGGAACCAGAATCTTTCATCAAGCACGATTGAAACAAGAGTGGGTAAATGTAATGGAAGAAGAAATTTGTGCATTGAAAGCGAATCAAACTTGGGAGCTCGTTCCTAAACCAAAGGAGGTCCAACCAATTTCGTGCAAGTGGGTTTACAAAGTGAAACGAAAAACAGATGGAACGACTGAGAGGTTCAAAGCTCGGTTAGTGGCCCGTGGTTTTTCACAAAAGTACGGTCTAGATTATGAAGAGATGTTTAGTCCTGTTGCAAAAATTACTACAATTCGTATGCTACTCGCTCTAGCTGCAAGTAAAGGCTGGGATTTGTGGCAGATGGATGTAAACAACGCGTTTCTATATGGTGACTTAGACCATGTCATATACATGGAACAACCGATAGGCTTCGAAAACAAGGTACATCGTGATTATGTATGCAAACTAAAGAAAGCGTTGTACGGTCTAAAACAATAGCCAAGAGCATGGTTCGGTAAAATTGGCGAATTTCTAGAACATAACGGGTTTATGAGTACCCCATCAGATGCTAGCTTATTTGTTAAAAAGGAAGGAGACAAAGTGGCAGTGATATTAGTGTACGTCGATGACTTGGTTATAACAGGTGAACTCAAAGAGGTTATTGATCTAGTCAAAGCAAATTTAAAAACAAGATTTATGATGAAAGATCTAGGAAGGTTAAAGCGCTTCCTAGGACTAGAGGTGGAATATAGAAGTGACAGTATTGTTTTATGCCAAAAGAAGTATTCAATTGATATTCTTAGAAAGTTTGATATGGTGGATTCCAAACCTGCCATCACACCAATAGATGTTAATACCAAGTTGCTCTCAGATGAAGGAAGAATGTGTGAGGATGCTACTGTGTATAGAAAGATTGTTGGTAGTCTAATTTATCTAACACTAACACGACCGGATATTGCGTTTTCGGTTGGAGTGTTGAGTCGGTTTATGCAAGAGCCGAGGGTGCCTCACTTGCATGCCTTGCGAAGGGTATTGAGGTATGTGAAAAACACGGTAGACTATGGAGTTAAGTTTAAGAGGGAGAGTGATACAAAGTTGAGTGGGTTTTGTGACGCTGACTACGCGGGCGATCCAAATTGTCGAAGGTCGACTACGGGATATGTGTTCTTAATTGGAGAAAGCGCGGTGTCCTGGTGTAGTAAGAGACAGCCAACGATATCCCTATCTACTACCGAAGCCGAGTATAGGTCCGCCGCAATGGCGGCTCAAGAGATGGTTTGGCTTGTGCAGTTGTTGAAAGATTTGAACCAGAAAGTGGAGTACAAAGTTAAGTTGTATTGTGACAATATGTCAGCAAAACAGTTGGCTGAAAATCCCACGTTTCATGCTCGAACAAAAACACATTGAGGTACATTATCATTTTATACGAGAGATAGTCTTGGAAGGAGACATCGAGCTGTTATATGTTAATACGAACATGCAAGTAGCTGATGTGTTAACAAAGGGGTTACCGAGTGTGAAGATTCGAGAGTTGTGCAAGTACATGGGATTGGAAGATGTCGGTGTTGAGAGGGAGTGTGACACGGCAACACCGAAAAAGAAGGACAAGAAGTCAAAGTGTGCTCCTAAAGTATAGGAGATGATCATGGTATTCTAGAATGTTTATCTATTTATTTATTTTTAAGTTTGTTTTGTATTTGAAGTCAATTTAGTCTTCCATATTTGAGTCGGTTAATAACGTATTCCTTAGGGAACAAGATAGTCTAGTATAAATAGAGGTCAATGTCGTTTATATGTTATGTGTCTTGTAATCAAGTTTGTCTTTGAAATAATAAAAAGAGTCGAGGGTTGTCTCCCCAAATCGGTGTGTTCGTGTATGGTTTATTGCTCGATTCACTTCGTTTAATTTAACAAAGCATCCATAATATACTAAGTTTCCGCTTGTTCTTACTGACGAGTGCAGAAAATGAGAAAAGTATGCACATCGTTAACCACGCTCCAACAGAATCTTAACGGGGAGACTGCTGAACAAATGCTTCTTGAGAACACTACACAGCTACGAGTTGATGCCAAAGAATGGATGAAGAACACAGCTGAGAATTGCTCCATTGTTGCTGTTCTTATAGCCACTGTTGCCTTTGCTGCGGCATACACTGTACCCGGAGGCCCGAATCAAGCTACAGGATATCCACTTCTCAAAAACAAACCTTTTTTTATTGTCTTCGCTCTTGCAGACGCCCTTTCTCTCACATTCTCTTTAACATCGGTTATCGTATTCCTTTCCATCCTCACATCTTCATTTCGTTTAAATGACTTTCGACACTCTCTTCATAATAAACTGTTGCTAGGCCTCACTGTGTTGATACTCTCCGTGTCAATGATGATGGTAGCACTAGTTCAATCTTGTAATTGAGTGCCACAGATTATTTTATAAAAGGCTCTTGAATAAATACATTGTTGTTTGTACTTTTAGCTTATAATATATCAATGAAGAAACTGGAATACAATTGCAATGACTTTTTTTATTGTTCTTTTTGTTAATTATTTTGTTGCCAACACGTTGTGTTTCACTCATAATATAAAAATATATTATTTAATTGAAATGAAAGAAAACATATAGTAATTACTAGTGTAATTATATGAATACCGATAAAGAATTAACTATGAATACTCTTATAATATCATATTTTCCCGTAGAAATTTTGAGAATTTTCTTCTTCATTTCCATTTATTTTTTTTCTAGAAAAGAACATCAATTTGTTTTTCCTACTTAATCCGCAAACAACTTTGCTTTCCTTAATTTCCTTTTATTGTTTTTTTTAACTTTCTTGTATTGTTTTGGTGTAATATGGCTGAATAATTTAAACTCAAAGCAAAGAAAAGTCTATATCATTTTACTATTTAAGATCAATATCAAATCTCTTAAGACAAAGACCAAAAACCAAACCTACAAATCATGTTTCAAAAGGCCACGCATATCATGAAAATGTCACGTACATTGACTTAATTTCTATCGCTACAACACCACAATGCCAGTAACGGAACATAAATTCAAAGTTTGATAGCCATATTAATAACTAAATACACATATTTACCATGAGTACAAAAGTGAAATGATCGAGTTGCTTTTTAATTGCTAACAAATGAACATTTACAAACATCAATTATGACCTTATACAACCCGTATCGTAGAACATAACTTGTATTCACTACCAGAAAAGATGGATCAAAACAAAAAAAAAACAAAATTGTGGAAGACAAATCACAACACGTCAACATGTAATCACAACAAAGCAGTGCACAAAATGTAATTTGATGTGGGAGGGTACAATAATAAAAATGCACCAATTTATATAACAAATATTGGGGGAGGGTAAAACATTTTTGTTCAAAAATTTGAATTCAAATTTGTCATCCCTAGTTTTAATGATTTATCTATTATTTTTGTTGATTAAACTATGATTTTGCCAAAGATAATCGATTTAGCATTTGAGTCTGATTTGATACTGCTGCCACCAATAATTTTGTACGAAGACCATCTCCATTGGATGGTTTTGGTGTGGTTCAAACCAAGCTAAAAACCAAAAAACCAATGGAGATTTAGTTTAAACCAAAAACCATATTTCAAGTTTGGTTTTTCAAACCAGCAAAAACCATCATTTGTGGGCCCACCACACTATATCTTTCACCCCATATATATATTTATAAATTATAAAACAAATATAAATATTATACTTATATACATATTTTTTATACTTTTTAAAAATTTATGTATTTTTTGTGTTTGTCTATTTTTTACGTAACGGCAAGTTTAACGGTTAAATTTTTTAACGGCTATTTTTTTAACGATTTTATCATCTATTTTACAACGGTTAAATTATGTATTTTTTTTGTTTATCTATTTGTTATATTTTAGTTAATTTATTTTTACTATATTTTTTTTATATTGCTATTGATTTAAATAAAAATTAAATATTTTTATAGTATTGTGAAATTCTTATTTAAAATAAATGTAAAAGTAAGTGATGATGTGGAAATGTAAAGATGGTTTGAAAAGGTTTATTGTTAGAGTAAAAAATGTGGTTTTTAAGAAAATTCACGTTGCAGTATTGTGGCTGATTTGAACCAGAAACTGTTAGAGATGGTCGAATAAATTGACCAATATTTATGAGTTTACAACAATAAAAAATCTTAAATAATACAATTATGTTAGGTGGACACTCCGAAATGGTGTCATTTGTTCGCATATGTTTCTTTTAATATAATAGTAAGAAAATTAATTATTTTTTCTAACACACGATGAATGATATTTATTTAACAGATTGTATTTTATTTATTTATGCGGTAATATATTTTTCTTTTTCGTGTTATAATCATTATTCATGGATGATCTCTTTCTAATAATTACACGCAAAGGGAAATGCATAATTTCTGCTGCTATATATGTGATGAGGAGTTGTATGCAAACTAAAGGATATGTGCCTTGCTTGATTCCTTAATTATCTAAATTCTTAAACATGTACGTATATATAAATTAACTAGGTTAGAACCCGTGTAATACACGAGCTTTATGAAAAAAAAATTATAAAACAAACATATCTTGTGATAATTTAAAAACAAAAAAAAATAAAATTTATTATTGCAATCCATAAATCATTAATCATAAACATAAATATAACTTGTCAAATGTGAAACCAACCAATTAAACATAAACATAATAATAATAATAATAATAATAATAAAATTCTCTAATGTCAAACCAACCAAACAACAAATGATCAAACATAATAACAATAATAAAAACAAACCATAAACGTAAATGTATCTACCGGTAAAACATGACCGGAAACCTAAAAAAACAAAATAAAGGCAAGCATTGTTTTTAAAGTGATCACACATCTATTTTTCCTTTTTTTTGGAATTAACATATCGTTGTTATCTCCAGAAACGTCACACGAAACATGTTCTTCCTTGGATTTATTACTTGAATTTGCAACAACATCATCATCAATGTCATAGACATCTCCAAGTTTCCTCTTAAGTTGGATGGTGGAGAACTTTGACGATTTGTTTCACAATTTAAAATTGGAGTTATGTTATTATCACCGACGAATGATATAATTTCCTTGAAATATAGTTACATTAAAGATGTTATGATTGTTGCATATCATAAATATTAAAAATAGTGTTAAAAATTTCAAATATTATATAGATAAGATATAAAACCATAACAAAATCCTTGATAAATTGATAATACAACACATTAATTGGCTTTCTTGCTTGACACGTATCTTGACTTTCACGTTAATTGGCTTTCACATATATCCCTGCTGATTGTACTTTGACTTTCAAATGTCTTTGCACTTTGACTTTGATTTGCAAAATAATTGCAGCAAATAAATTGCAGCTCCAGTCCAACTACTGCAGCAAAATAAACTGAACAAACGAAACTCATCTTTAAAAATCAAAAACTACTGCAGTATTGGCCGGCATAAAACTTTGCTTGCCTGACCAAACATCCATTTCTGACTTGAAACAAAATCTAAAGCTTTGACCCGTAATCACAGTATAATCCGTAACAACTTTTGACAAAATAAAAAAAAAAGTAAAAAAAACACACAGAAATAAAAAATACATTTTCAACAAAATCAAAAGCACAAATCACTTACACTTTCTTCTTTTTCTTTTGTTAAATAAGTTTTTATTGACCTGACAAAAATTCTTTATTTTCTTTTATTTATTTATTTATTTATTTATCAGGTATGTCTATGGACATTGACTGAAAACCGATATGAATCAACTGTATGCACCCGCTTTCCTGCCAAACATATCACTATCCGACCTTGTAAACCACATCGAAAACCTTTCTGACCAAAATACCCCTGGGAATGTACCATTTTCCAATAATGCCCTTGGCTCGGATTACCCGAAAGAAATGGTAATTAAGGTTGTTGGATGGTTTGTTGGTGTATCTATGTTGCATGTTTGGTCCCGTCGTTAAGTGGTAAATTCAGGATTTTTGTTATGGGTAGAGATGCGAAATGAAGCGGAACCTGTAGATTAGTTTTAAAGTTTTCAGGTCATGTTCTGATCAGAACCCATTCTGGTTCGTTAACTAACCCGTCTGACCCGTCCGTTTGCACAACATAAAGCCTAAAGATACACGAACCTCTTGGGAAGAATGAGAAGCTTGTGGAGATAGGACATGAATAGGCAACATTAAACGATTGCTGAACCTGAAAGTGAGAAAAGAATATGCCTAAAAATTTATAATAATGGATTTTAGTCTATTTATTCAAAAACTTAGTACCAAGATTGGGACTTCAGAACCATCATGACTATGAGACTCACTGGGTTAAAAAAAGGTTTACATATCAACCCAGTAGTTAAAAAAAATACAACTCTATAGACACCACCGTTAAAGATTATATGATAAGCTAACAAAAAAGAACATAAAGGGAACTTAATCACTTACCCTTTATGACACTGAACTTCTATAACCTCTCTTGGCATTTTAAAATCCATCACAACCTCTAGAGAACCAAACATTTTTAAGAAATTATCATATTGAAAAACATATAATATTGAATTTAATTTGCATAAAGATCACATGAGCAACGGTTAAAATAAGGAACACCGGGATTACCGCCAGCCTTCAACACTTCATCTTCTCTTAAATAAGGAACACCTAAAAGACCATAATCATAATTAATGAACCCGAACACAATTTATATATGTTTGTTTGTGCAGAAAACATCAAGTCATCAACCTTAATCCGAACAAATAATTTCGCACAACATGAACCGTGTAGCCCATTTATTTAAATGGGCTGTAACCAGGTTGTAATTTGTAAACGTGTTAAACGAATCATAAACGGTAAAACAGGCTGGTGAAACAGACATTGTTAATCTGAAATCTTTTGTTAACTGAAACATGTCAAAATTGGTTTAGAGGGTATTTGTGGTATATTGTATAAGTGCATCAAGCTACAATAGATCACATTAGGAATATCAGTTCAGTTTTCATTTGCATGGAAGGGAATTATTAAAGTCAATTTAGCACCAATAACTTCTTACTTTTTTTTTTTTTTTTGCTTTATAATTATTCTATACCTATATTACCAGTGATACCAGCCAAACATGTACTTGCTTTATAATCAACCTGCGAATCGTACTCACCAAACCTACCAAGGATCTTAACCAGCCCTACCCTCAAGGTCTGAAAATAACACGGGTTGAATAAGACATAAATAGGTTGGTATATGCGTAACTTTGTTAATGAAAACGAATATGTATAGTATTAGATATCAAAGGAATAATCATTTATACAAAAAAAAAAAAACGAATTTTAGGATCTGAATATAATAGTGATTGAACCTGTGAATAGTATTACAAAGATTGATCGACTGAATTGTGAATCAATTGAATCTGTGAAGGTGAATCGATTGAATCTTTTTAGGTGAGACAGATTGAATAAGTGAATTGGATTAATAATAGTTACCTGTTTAGGAGATTGGTAGGGTTAGAACTTGCAATTGGGTGCTGATAAATCTGAAACTTGAATTTGAATTAAAATAAATAAAAATCCATTATTTTATTAGATAGAGAGAGATTAACGCACCCGGCTAGTCCCAGTATATTGTGGCTTAATTAATTCAATCTCCCTCTCTCTATATATATGCCTAATAATTCAATGAACGTGAATATTGTATCCGAAGACAAGACGACTAACATGGAGCTATATAAGGCTCTCTTAGATGGAGAAGATAAGAAAGTATTTGAGATATGCAAGGGCCCCTTCTTTGCTGTGGAAGCCCAACAAGCTGGGAGAGACCGCTCTCTTCCGTGCAGTGCGCTATGGCAAGTCCGGCATTTTCCACTTCCTCAGTGATCAAGTACTGGAGAGAGGAGAAGGCGTGGAGCTGTTTCTTCGGGGAAGTGATAAATCGACCATACTACATGAAGCCATCCTCAGCCACAACTTTGGTACGTACGTTTGTTTGTTTGTTTTAAGTTGTTAAATTCAATAGATGATGCTCATCTCTTATTCTTACATACATATATGGACGTACGGACAGATCTGGCCATTTCCATAACAAGATTATTTCCAAAATTGATTGCGGAGGAAGACGGAGATGGGCTGACAGCTCTTCAACTTCTATCATTGAACCCTTCCGTGTTCGATAATGGAGTTGGAGACAACTTCTTGAAGAAGGTGATATATGATTGTAAGGATCGATCCTGCATCTGATATGCATGCATGCATCCATTTTTAATTCTCGATTTGACACAAACAAGCAGGGCAGTCTCCGAGAATTTAAATACCTCGGCCAAGCCAAAATAAAGAGGCCCGTAGGACTTAACGATAATTTTTTATTTGCTAATGTATATGGATAAAACCTTTATCGACCGATTTATTATAAGCATAAACCATTCTGAACATGTAATTATCTCATAAGCCATTGCAAATAACCTTATTTTTAACACTAAAACATATATATATATATATATATATATATATATATATATATATATATATATATATATATATATATATATTTAGGGTAAGGATCATAAAAGAACCCTTTGCAAATTGAGAACTTTGAGAACCATTTTGGACCACTAAAAACACCTTTAAAAAAAGTATTTTAAAAAAATCATAAAACAAAAAATAATAAAAATTTTTAAAAAGTAAAAAAACCAAAAGTCTTATATTTCATTCCGGTTTCATTAAAAAAAATAAAAAAAAACAAAAAAAAAACGTTGTATTATACACATGTGTATAATTTTATTTAATCTTTAGTTACGTAATATACACATATGTACAGCATCATTTATCTTAAATTATACACATGTGTACAAAAAAAACATGTAAATGTACATATATGTATATATTATATATATGTGTATATAATTTAGTTAAACCGAGTTTTTTTTAATGAAACCGGGATGATAAAATAAGAATTTTGTTTTTTACTTTTTTGATTTTTATATTTTATTTTATGATTTTTTTTATTTTTGAGTTTTTTGTGGTCTAAAATGGTTCTTATGGTTCTCAATTTCAAAAAGGTTCTCTCATGATCCTGATCCTATATATATATATATGTATGTAATGGGTGCAGTTACTGTACGCTAATGCCTTAACGTACAGTAGGTACGCGAGACGCTCAAAGGAAAAAAAACAAAGGCAAAAACCTAAAACGCTCAGAAAACATTCACAAAAGCTTAAACGCTCAGCCAAAAACCTAAAACGTTCAAAAACGGTTTTCGTGAAAAAAAGTGAAAATTTGATCGATTAACCATCCAAAATTATTTTTTTCGGTGAACCAATGATTAATTGGATATGTATTGACGATTCCGAGATGTTTGGATGTGATTATATGGATCGATTTGTGAAAAAATGAATTCGCGTACGTATTACACGTTAAGGTATTATTGTATTGGATCTTTTCTCTATATAAAATATGTATACAAAAAAGTTTGTGCCCCCGAAACTTATGTGTCCCGGTCGATGGTGCGGCTCGCACATCCTCTGAGCCTCCCCTTCAAACAAGGTTAACTCAACCACAGCGTCTCTTCTCATTATGAAAAAGAAAAAAAAACTATCGATCACCAATAAAATACTTTTCATAATTTCATATATATACCCCTATATATAAAGGGATGAGTCCATTAGAGAACTGAGGACTCCATATTAAATCATCTATCTAATCTTATGGTGCATCTTATATGTTCTTTGATCTTCTATACCTCACATAACCTTATCAAACCAAAACAAACCCCCCAAAAACCTAAACTCATCCCCCACCCCCCCCCCCCCACCACACAAAATCGAGGGTCGAGGATGCTAGATAAATATTTTGGTTCCCTAATTTCTCATTTTTATGGATTTCTCATTTGAATCTAACTCTACCCTTATAAAAATGAAAAAAACATCATATAAAACTTAAAAATGTGAAGAATTAGAAAACCATGTCTTTTACATATAAAAAATTAATATAAAACTCGATTTCACATGCAACAAAATAGTTTTAGCATAAACTTTTTTCGAGTTTTTGCTTATAAATGCATGTAGAAGACGCTCAATAGCAAAATTAATTTTGTAAAAATATTATTTTTTACCTTTTTTAACTACTTTTCTTATAAAACTTTTTTATAATGAAAATGGTTTCTATATGTGTAAAAGCTCAAAAAAGATAATATTAAAATGCGTTTTTTACATTTAAAAATAATTTTTTTATTACTTTTTTTACATGTAAAAGACATGGTTCCTCAGTTCCAAATTTTGTTGTGATTCCGTTTTATATATGTACTCCAATTACATATATAATTTGTTAACTTTTATTAATTTGTGGAATTTCAGACATTGATTGTCCTAAAAACGACACAAAAAAACGCAGTAGGATACCACTGATTCAAGAAATGCGAATAAGAAAGCATAAATGTGAATCGGCAATAAAACTTGTAAAGATATTGGTTGAAATAGACAAGTCATGGAAGGGCACGGTGTCCAGACTGGATTTGAGTAAGCCAAGGTTCCATAAATACACAGGAAACGCTAGTCTACCGGAAACAAAAGACCTTGGTTCTATCCTCGACACTCCATTGTTGCTAGCAACAAAAGGTGGTTGTACAGAGATTGTTAAGGAAATACTAAATGTCTACCCTCAGGCGGTAGAACACATTGATGGGGATGGGCGCAACATTCTGCAAGTCGCTATTAAATACCGAAGAGCAGATATTATCGATATTGTAATCAATATGGCACATTCTATCAGGAGGCTAAGTGGAAAGATAGACAAAGAAAGACACTCGCTACTGCACATGTTTAGCGTACCAGCTAAAGATACCAAAGCCAAGGAAGACGTCAGAAACCCAGCTTTAATAATGAGAGACGATTTAATCTTGTTTGAGGTACTATGTAGTTAATTAGTTAATGTCAATTTATTTACTTTATGACATGCATCCATAATATTGTAAGTTTCTGTGTGCAGAAAATGAAAAACATATGCACAACATTAACCAGACTGTAGGTGAATTTTAACGGAGAGACAGCTAAACAAATGCTTCTTTAGAAAACTACACAACTACGGGCTGATGCCAAAGAATGGATGAAGAACACAGCTGAGAATTGCTCCATTGTTGCTGTTCTTATAGCCACTGTTGCCTTCGCTGCAGCATACACTGTACCCGGAGGCCCGAATCAAGCTACAGGATATCCACTTCTCAAAAACAAACCTTTTTTATTGTCTTCGCTCTTGCTGACGCCCTTTCTCTCACATTCTCTTTAACATCGGTTATCGTGTTCCTTTCCATCCTCACATCTTCATTTCGTTTAAATGACTTTCGGTACTCTCTTCATAATAAACTGTTGCTAGGCATCACTTTGTTGATACTCTCGGTGTCAATGATGATGATAGCATCTGCAGCCACTCTTATACTAACCATTAGCAGTGGCCAGAGCTGGACAAATGTTTTCTTATACATAATATCATTCTTCCCGGTTACCGTACACGCGTATTCCTACGTGCATCTTTACAAATTACTTATTAACGCCTTTTGTGAAAAAGTGTGGATGCTTAAGGAAGCCTTATTTCCTCGTATTAACGTCGCACCACCTCAAGCAGATTTTACAAGAAGTGGTTCAATCTTGTAATTCATTGCCACTGATTATTTCATGAAAAGCTCTTGAATAAATACATTGATGCATGTACTTTAAGCTTTTAATCTATCAATAAAGAAACTGGAATACAATTGCGGTGATTTTTGTTTTTGTTATTTGCGTTAATTATTTTGACGCCGACATGTTCTTTTCCCTAATGAGAGCCTTGGAATTATTATAACAATTAACGCTATACACAAATGCGGTGATTACCAACCAAATCCAGTAAAAAGAAAGAAATAATAAAAACACTTCAAAAGATACCATCCATTTATAAAACTTGGTGGGATTTGCACAGTGACAACACACTAATGCAACCACCACCGACGTGATGCAACCACTGTCCCCCACCGCAAATATCATCACTAACCGTCATAATTTTTTTTCTTCTAAAACAACTCATATCAACCTACCCGTTTGGATCCAAACCAAAGTGATACTTTCTTAAAGCAGCCCATTTTAACTTTAACCCAAACTCGTTTTCACCCAGTCCATATTTCCGTGCAGGACTGCAGTCACTTCCTTATTATTAATTTTACAGCAAAATGTTCAATTTCAGAGAAACAATCCCAAAGATGGGAGAACAAGTCATTTTAATGACATACTATTTTAGACAATTAGTTACTGTGTATACGCTGTATCTATGATGACAAATTGCTATTCAATCTAGATATTTCCTACCAGTCATGGAGTCGTATGTTGCAGAGCAGATGCATCAAAATCCCCTTGACTCAAAAGCCGCATGGCCCCGTCTCTCGAGAACTTGCGAGCAAACAGAAAACAGGGGACCAATATTCCATTAGTCTTGCACCATTCTGTTCGGTGCTCAGTCTCATAATACACATGGTTTATATCCTGGAATTGCAATACTATATATATATATAAGTGGTTTCGCCATTTTATTAAGCAAAATGAATAATGACAGAAAAGCATATGATATATATTATAACCTTGATTCTTTGTATTTGTTGAGGGTTGGCACTTGCATAGTTATAGGTTACAGGATGCCAGCTTCTCGTTTCCATGTTTGTGGCAGACTGGATCCATGAAGTGTATGTCACAGTTCGTCTTTCAAGCTCTCCTTCGAGATCATTCATCTTAGGACACAAAATTTAAACCTTATTATAAAGGGAATAAGATTTCATAAGAAATTAAAAAAAATGTTTCTTACTGCAAGTAATGTCTGCACATAATGCTCATCAGGGATGCAATTATGCTGCTTCTGAAGTTTCTGCATATTTTTGAAAAAAATTCACAATTGAGTTTTAGGCTGAGCTTAACTAATGATTTCAAGAAAATGTAATAACTTACATAATTCTGTTTTCCTTTACTATAATCTAAGGGTGGACGTCTCTGAAAAACAATAAATAAATAATGTTAGTAACAAATAAAAACCAAGATGTTCATATGTTGTCCTTTTCTGATGTTATAACAAAAATGGAAATACAAACCTTACATAACTTCTTAAAAACTGGAAATACGATGTCGTCATATGCTACAACTTTTGCATGGCTTCTAATTAAAGCAATCCACTGAAAAGTTCAATTAAAAGGAACCAAATTAAGGTAAAATTAAATAAGACAATATGTGATAAAAATATGGTTCAACCTGTGAGCCTTTTCGCCATTTCCTCATTGGTATAACAGAAGACATCCTAGGATTGTAGCGACCTTCTTTCATATCAAGAAAGCTAAAACACATAAAAGCCCAGATCAACAACAGTTTATACTAGGGTGTTTGAATGGAAGTAATTATCTGTTTACTTCAACTGCAAGTTGCAATAATTAGTTTCGAGTATTTGGGCAACCTATGTTTGTTTATGATTATCTGATGTCAAATAAACTAACTAACCATTCAAAGTAAGATAAAAATTACTTATAGACCCTTATGTATACATTGTTTGGCAGCAGAGCAATATTTTGTGCACCGTATCTTATTTCATAATGGTTACTCAATATCAGATAATAATCATCAAAGCGCACATCAAAACACCCCGTATAACTAAGATGAGATAATTTGCAACGTGCAAAGAGCAAATGAAAGTAATAACCATACCTGTCCACGAAACTTTTAGAAGATCCCATCAGATAATTGTAAATATAGCTAAAGTTGTAGAGGGGAACACAACTGCACAACAACGAAATTGTGATCAAATTCAAATAACTAAATCATCACAATTTACAACGACAACAATTGCAGCCTTAAAATAATAATAATAATAATAACAACAACAACAAAGATGACGATGACAAGAATATTATTTATTTATTTACCTGTCTGACAAAAGAATAAACCTCTGGTTTGCGGGATTTTGAAGAGCTGCTCGAAGCAGCAATCGTTCTGCTTCAATCATAGTGGATTGGCCCCAAGCTACCTGTAACATGACCACTAGAATCATTGGACAAGATAAGAGACAACTCGAATGCTATAATAATCAACAATTATAATAATAATTATAGAGGGCGGACCTTAATGCTGTTGGTTAATTGGCGTCCATAAAAGAAGGTGGACCTGGTGGAGGTTTCGTCGAATACAAAACCAGGTTCGGAATGAATATAGATGGAGTAATTGGCTGCATCACCATTCTGCATTAGTGTATGTGGATTAGCAACTAAACTAAATTAATTAAGATAATACATACAGAAATGAAAGCAAGCAAGCAAGCAGTACCTGTAAGAAGAAGGTATGCCATAGGAAATCAAGGGGCAGATCGCGACGAACTAAGAACATGAAAGCAACAACTCTAGGGTTTACTTGTTGTAACAAATCAACATTATTATTAACATCATCATCTGAATCATCTGAATAATAATAATAATAATAGATCCGAACAAGTGCAATGAGCAAATAGATGAAGAAGCTTACAACAGCTGCAACCTTCCAGATTACCCACAGACCATTCTGCCCTCTTTTCCTCATTATTATTATTATTATTATTATTATTATTATTATTATTACTTCATCATCATCCTATCCTATCCTGTAGAACTCGTTTCTAGTTCAAATTATATCTTTATAGACTAGAAGATTGATTGGTAAGTACAAAAGGTAGACTAGAGTTCAGTTGGGGGGTGGGTTTTAGGTTTGCTTTATTTATGAATCCAATGTTTACACAAACAAATTTATTTATGTGGGTACCAATTATTTTATGTTTTTTAGTTTTTTCTTTAAAACGATTACTTTTTATATTTCGGTTATGGCAACTATGTTGTCTTAAGAAGGGTGTTCCTCTAGAAACCTATACCATCGGCTGTCACTGACGCCTTGTTCTTGAGTTTTTTAACCAAGGAAAGAAAATGAAAGGAGAGGGGAGGATAAGAAAGGGAAGGGAAGGGAAGGGAATTTTATTTAATTAGGTGTGTTCTTGAGTTGGAAGGAAATTAGAGGAAATGAAAGGATAACTATATTAAAAAATAGTTATCCTTAGTAATCATCCCATTTTTGGGAGGATAACTTATTGGGAAAATACATTAATTTAATCTCTCCTAACTCTTCCTACTCATTTCCTTTCCATCCTAAAAAAAACTCAAGAACACCCATTTTTAACTATCCTTAGTTTTCATTTCCTTTCCCTCCTTTAAAAGAACTCAAGAACAGGGCGTAAGGGTGCAAACAAACCGAGCTGCTCGCGAGCTACTTGGGATCGGAGCCCGAGCCCGAGCTCAAGCCTAAAAGTAAGCTCGTTTAATAAATGAGCCCGAGCCCGAGCTTCACCTATCGAGCTCGAGCCGGCTCGCGAGCCTAAACGAGTCTGTCATTTATATAATTTTTTAAATTATATATTTAATAATTATTAATTAATATCATCATCATCATCATCGTACTCAGTATATCCCACCAATAGCAATGCTATGTTAGGGTCTGAGGAGGGTAAGATGTAGACAGTCTTACATCTATCCCATAGAGATAGAGAGGCTGCTTCCGGTGAGACCCCCGGCTCGATAGTAGTTTTGCATCAAGCTTTGGACATAAGGCACATAGCACTCAATCATCGGGACACCGGCTGATTGGTGCATGTGCCCTTGTCTTTCGGCTATCAACGCCACCACATGATGCCTGATTAACCTTCCGCCACTTTTAACGTTATTTTCACGAGATTAGTAAAATAACGTCAAAATTAGTGCAATTTTACTTTTGCCCACCCGAGGGTTCACACATATATACATTATATGCGCGCACCGCAAGCAGGGCTCTATTAATTAATATATATATTGTTAATATATATTTTTATAAAAAATAAATAAAAATAACTAAATAATATATATATATATATATATATATATATATATATATTATTTTATACTATAATTATAATAGAAAATAATATATAAAAATAATTATAAAAAATAACAAATAAATGGTAAACGAGCCGAGCCCGAGCTCGAAAATCTACTCACGAGCCGAGCTCGAGCTTTGGAAATAGAGCTCGAAACGAGCCGAGCTCGAGCTCGAGCTCTGTGTAAGTTAAACGAGCCGAGCTCGAGCCTGGTCGAGCTCGGGCTCGGCTCGGCTCGTTTGCACCCCTAGCTGTCACTTTACACTCACCAAAAAAGCAGAACTCTATGGCGTAACATACGGTGGGACGAAAACTCGGGTGGGCTCAAGGTTCAAAATGACAACCTTTGCACAAATGTAGCTCAAACTTTTCATTGATTGACAATATGCACCCAAAGTCATAGAAGTTGGATTCGAACTTGAGTTTTGAGTCTACATTAAAGAGCCCAAGTTTTCTACCACCAGGTCATAAATGAGGATATGTTTTTTTAACTATTTCAAAAAGCTTTTACTTTTATTTTTTAAAATAAAAAAATTAAATTTTAATTTAAAGTATTTAAAACGTAACATTTGAGATTATTTTGTATTTTATCTAATGTCTAATCTTAAGTTGATGTATTGTTTTTTTAGTTGATATACACTTTATTCTCGGTTAATGTATGTTTTATTTTTATGTTTAATGTATTTTATTTTTTAAATGCTTTATTTTTAATTTATATTTTTTAAACGTTTAATGTATTTAAATATATATGAATCATAAAAACTAAATTTGCTATAAAAATAATTTAATTAGATATAATAAATTAATTGTAGAGGTTAGTGATGATGTGACAGTTTGTGAATATACGTTGTTGTGGAAGAAAGTGTGAATTTTTGGGAAAAGTTTGTAATTTAATATGGCGTTGATGTGACGGTTTTTAAAGGTTAGTTGTTGCGGATGCTCTAAGTTGACTAACAACTTTGTGATAATGATAACCAAGGTAGGCATTGCAACTCTGTCATAATATTTACATTAAACTCCCTTGTTTATGTTATTGCTAAGTCGCTTTTACGAGATGTCTTCGGCCAATTTACCTAAGGAATCGTGACGTTTCCATAGAAGTTGAAGCTTCAATCTTTTGTGCTTCTCAAAGCTTCTTGCTTGCAGTTTCTTTAAACTGGGTTGGGCTTTGTATTGCTACGTCATCATTGAGGATTAGGGATGAGCATGGGATGATACCGGTACCGACCGGTACCAATCCTGAAAATTGGAAATTTTTGGTACCGGTACCAGTACCGAAATATTCGGTTCAGTTCGGTACCGGTACCGGGATAGTACCGGTACCGAGGGTAAAAAATCAGGAAATACCGGTACCGTACCGTACCGATCCCAAAACTTAAAACCATGGTACCGATTCGGTACCGGTAGCAATCGGTACCGGTACCGATTTTGCTCATCCCTATTGAGGATTGTCTAGTCATTTAATTTAAGTGGCTTGGTGTAGGTGTAGGGTACGTCAAACCCGGTACGACCTTTTATTTATTACATTGTGAATGTTTATTACATTATTATTATCGTCTACTAACTAGGCCCATTGAGCTGGGGGTTTGTGGAGGTAACCCCTAACCGGGTCTGGCACAATAATGGTTAGGGTTTTATGATGGTAGCCATGGAGTTCCTATATAAGGAGTCTTCATCATTCATTTGAAGGACCTTCTCTGAGACCATTGGCTCCCAACATATTTTTGTGTTTGTAAACAAGAGGAAACTCTTAGCAGTCAACTCTACTCCCCACTTTTCTATGGCAGATCTCGAGCAACCGGAGAAGAAGATCAAGGCGTCGGTTTGTTCATCTCGAAGACCGGGGAACTTAGACACGGATCCGACCCGGATCCATTCCATGTTTCTTCATTGTCGACATCTGTGGGACCCGACAATGAATTACTCTTTGTTTTTCGTCTCGGTTCTCATATCTGTTCATCAAATATTCTAGATCTATGATTTTTTCCTCCCGAGAAAAATACAAATCTGAAAGTATATACACAAGAAGAAATACCAACAAACTTTGGGGGAAACCCTTAGATCTGTGATTAAACTGTAACATCCTACTTTCGGTTATATTAATAAAATAAAGTTCGTTTATTTTATAGCGGGTCGTTATCGGTTTAGTTGAATAGAATACGAGATGGACTTGTGTTGGGTAAATGGATATGGGCTATGGACTTGGGTTATGGAGGAATGAAGGAAAGACCATGGGCTTAAGCCCATGATCAAAAATATATATACCCTTAATCCTCCATTTAATTCATTTACACATATCCCTTACACCATCCAAAACACACACTTAAGATTCTCTCTCTAGTTTCTCTCTCACTCTAGCCGAAATATAGAAGAAGAAACGGATCCCGACCCAAGGTATGATAGTATTTTGTTGTAGGAGCTTAAATCCGTTAGATATAATCATGAAACGACGAGCCGACACCGTTAAACCGTTTAAGTCACGAGATCCGGGTGGAATCGGGTATAAACCGAACCTATGATGAGCTTAGGGGTCACCCTAGCCAGATCTGGATCGAACGGGACGAAAAACGGTGAAAAACGAGTTAAAACTCGTTTTTCCGACGTGTTCGCGGTTTTCTGGCGGCTTTCCGGCAAAGGCGGCAGAAAGGCGGCGCCGGAATAGTGGTACGAGGTTAAAGGGAATGTCAGGGAATGTTCTGACATTCCTGACCTAACCCTAGTTCGCTATGGGGACTTAACGAACTGAGGGTGATTCGCTATGGGGACTTAACGAACTGAGGGTGATTCGCTATGGGGACTTAACGAACTGAGGGTGATTCGTTAGTCGATTCGCATAAGGGGACACAGCGAACTAGCCCTAGTTCGCCTATGATTCGTTTCTGATTCGTTAAGGGAAAAGGGTAACGAATTACCCTTGATTCGTTATGACCAGTTCGTTAAAAGAGATAACGAATTATAAGGTCCAATTCGCTACTTGGACTGGTTCGCTACATGGACTGATTCGCTAAGAGTCCAGTTCGTTAAAAGTCCAATTCGTGTAAGTAACCAGTTCGTTAAAGGTTCCAATTCGTTACAAGAACCAGTTCGTCATGGCAAGTCAGTTCGTTAAGGATAAGTAACGAACTAGAAGTTTAACAGAATGACAGAATGGTCCCTGGACTTAGAAAAGAATGATTTAATTACAAATAAGCCCTTGAACTTTTAAGCAGCATATTATTCAATGATTCAAAATGCTAATGGAAAATGTGTTAAGACAGTTAATGAAAATAAAATTTTTCCAAGCTGACCTGGCAGCTTAACCCCAGCCAGGGGCTTTGCCCCTTGGACCCCGCTAGGGGCTGCCACCCCTAGAACCCCGCTGCTAGGGGCGCTGCCCCCGGACCCCCGTTCGTTGAATGTAATAATTAAACTAGAAAGACGATATGTGTAGTGATAGTTATTGATACGTATAATTATTATACAGTTAGTCGCGCACAGCTAAAGAAGGGGATAACCGTAAACGGTGAACGCAACCGCCTTGAGGTGAGTTTCTAGCCCCACTTCCTTGTTATGTTTTCGGGGCTGTGTGCATACTCGATGTGATAGTGAATACACTTATCTTAAGTGATAAGTGTATGCCTTGTATGATTTACGTATGATGATTGCTTGACGGCACGTGAACGATCTTCGGATATTGCATGAACCGTCAGGTGGTAGTTAAGATATGATTGATAAGTATGATGAGAGATATGATGTATGTATGAATATATGATGTATGCATAATGTATGTATGTTATGATGATGGTACGTGAACGCTCTTCGGAGATTACATGTATTGTCAAGGAAAGCATGTATGAACAGGTATGGTGCAGTTACACGAAACAAAGGGACCAGACCCTTATAATATCTGTGATGTTAGGGACCAGACCCTTATAATATCTGTGATGTTAGGGACCAGACCCTTATAATATCTGTGATGTTAGGGACTAGACCCTTATAATATCTGTGAGGTTATAGGGCGAAAGGCTCTCTAAAACGTATGATTATGCATGTATAGAAAGTATGCAAGTAAGAATGAAAGTATATGCACTTATGTGTGTATGAAAGAAAGTTAAGAGGTTAAGTATGAAATGTAAGAAGGTATTGTATGATTATGTGATTAACTAGAACTCACTCAGCGTAGCTGACTTTTAGTATGCACGCAGGTGAGTAGAACGAGGCAGGTAGCTTGAGGAGGACACATGGCAGAGTTGGACGAAGCTGGCATCTGAAGATTTTGCTATGATGTTTTATTTTAAAAGACCATGTTTTGTTTTTAAATGACTATGAATGCTCGATAAGACCAGAATTATGGTTATGGAATGTAATGATTTGAATGTTTTTAATGTTCCGCGAATGTTTTAATTAACTCTGATATTTAGAACCGCGTTTATGAGTAAATCCAACACGAAAGTAGGGCTACCGGTAACGGGGCCTTACATAAACAATAAACTTATGATTTAAAGATCTGAGCATATGTTAAAAATTCATAGATCTGAAAACAGTTACCCTAATAATATCCAGATCTACTTTATTTTGGAGTCAATATTTAAGATCTGTTTTTTTTCCGGCAATACACGCTAGATCCAAATCTTCATATCTGAGTTAATAAAAACTAATACTTACTCTTGGTTTGGATAAAAATCAAGTCAAGGACAAGAAAGATCTTCTTGGTTAATAAAAACTAATACTTACGCTTCTCTTTGCCCCTTAAGTAGAAGGACAAGAAAGATCTTCTTGGTTTTCTTGCTCCCGCTTCCTCATCTGCGCTCATCAAGTCAACTTTGCTCTTTGGGAGGTGAAAGGGCGCTTGAAGCGGACAGACCGCATCGAAGATAGATTTATATATATACACGGTTACGGTTATCTCGGACTGCGTTCCGGAAAAAGTAGCCTACTTGAGAAAGAAGGGGCGGGCACTCTTGTCTTTCAACCCCACTATACTATTCATAGTTGTAGGGCACTGTGTACTTACAGCCTCTACGATAAGCAAGTGATTGGGGCCGGTGCTTGGCGAACGGAACGTTTCATCAAGCCATTTTTAGCCTTCACTCCCTAAATAGTAATAGAGCTACTTTACAAATAGGGCTAATTACTTCGCACCTGACTGTGATAGCCCTCTCGATACCTTATTGGAGCTTTGTAACCAGTGGCCGGTTTCCCGTCGCTAGAGTCTTTTCCCAGTGCACGGAGCCCCAACGAGGAAGGCGTTAGTGGTTTATGGTCCATAATGCTAATCCCTCTTTTTGTGCTACTCCTACTCCTAGGGCGAGAAGAAGATAAGAAAAGGCCAAGCGTTCTCTTGGTTTCCCAACCTGTTGCTTCTAAAGACTGCCCTCTCTCGGTTGGATGTTGGTCCAGCCTACTACGAGGATCCCGTATCCAGCAACCCAACCTATACAAAGGGCATCCATCAAAGCCCCTTTACTAGATTGGATCTATGAAGCTTACCTTCTTTTTATTAAAAGGGAAAGGGCTTTTTCAGCTGGTGCGCAGTAGCGCACTTCCGTTTTCCCTTGACTAGTAGGGGTCCCGTGGTTCCTATGCCGCCGCCTTTCCCGGTCCTTTTCTTTTAGTGCTTCGACCCGAAGCGATAGCTTCTAGCTAGTTCAGTGGATAAGATGGCTGCGCTCCAGCTCACTCAAGAATGGGACGGCAGTGGTCCGCCGGCAAGCTCGTTCTGATCTTGGACGCAGTACATTGGAATCCTGAAGCACCACCACGAACGCTACCGCGCGTCCGCCTGCGGTGCGGTAAGGCACCACCCTGTTGTGCCAGCAGCCAACTCCGGCGTGTCAGCTTAGTTATCCTCATCAAGCCACTTACTTGATGTCTAGCTTCCCAACTGGTAGACGGTTCCTTTTCCCCCCAGATCAATGAAGAAGGGAGAACTTGATTCTTCCGAAGAACCGGAAGCGAAGCGCTATGCCGGGGCGGGGGGACGGGAAAAGAAACGGCTCCGAAGAAAGAAATTGGGGTTCCCAATGCTTCTCCACGCTCAACGAGATGCGCCAACCTCGGGATGCTTTACTCCTAACCCCACAAGGTTCCGAGACGGAGCTTAACCTGAGTCTCGGTTAAGAACGGCGATGACCTATGTTTCACACGGCGCACGATTCCATGGATAGTTTCATTCGAGATCGTGATGGAGGACATAGCTTACGATCATCGGCTTTGATCATTCCACTAGGCATTTGATTAGGACATTGCACAATGATCCGAACACTTTGTCGCATCTCTTCGATACGAATACAGTAACGATCATAGCGATCTCCTCTGGTACCTACTGGTAGAAGGACAAGAAAGATCTTATTAGTATTAGTTTTCATATCCGGACATGCCAACAGCCAATACTTACTCTTTTCCCTGGGACAGCTAATAAAAACTAATACGGCCCCTTCTCAAAGAGACTGCCCTTAGGACTCTATTAAGTGAAGTCATTTAACAGCGGATAGACACAAGTTATGACAACCCTCACACGAGGGCCAAAAAGAAAGCTTTCGTTAAGATAATTCGCCCATATAATAGAACAAGGAGAGCAATCAACGCTATGGCTACTTTAGGACAATTCCCGCCTTAGGGACCCCTACCGTGACAACAGCTACTACGCATCCCACATCAGATAATGCTATCGACGAAACAACCCTTTATCCAATCTAGCCGATTCCGAATCGACCAATTCCGGGATCTTTTGCAGCGAAGGCCTGTCATCGAATTCTTCAAACCTGGGGCATGTCGATCCTGAATGAAACTAAAGATCATTGATCCTACTATCAAGAAATCTGTCATACAAAGGCCTAACTCTGGCTCTCTCTACGGGTGGAAGGAAGGGCAACAGCCTTGTCAAGGCGCGGGCCAAGCCCACTCAAAGTGAAGCGATTTATACCGAGCAAGAACCTGCACTAGAATAGGAAAAGCCAGACATTCCTTCTTTTCAGAATTCCAGTCCTGCGGGCCTGCCCGAACTACCAGTGATTTAAACAAAGACGCGGGTGCGAGTCTTCCTCGGTTGAAGTAAAAAAAGTCCTCCTCCTTTATCTTATTCCTACCATCCGGGGCGAAAGGATGAGACGGAATAGCGTGTCATTTCGGAACCGTTCATAAGCTTTCCCTTGACTAATCTAAAAGTAAAGGCAGCTATCTGGATCATTTTGGGCCGAAGGCATCACAAGATCGAGAGGAGCCATCTTGATTCGGACTAGAGGAGGAAGGAACCTGAGCCCTGTAGGTGTAGGAATCAATCCACTGTCTCGTTGCCAATTAGAGTAGA